>NC_057867.1:84943387-85160330 GCF_019393635.1 Dromiciops gliroides | reverse complement strand
TCTCACCTGGACACTTCCCCAACTCGGCAAGCCCATTTCTTCTCTTGACTGCCAAGAAGCAATTCGAGCTTCTCTGCATGAAGGCACTTTCCACTGGTTGGACCGCCATATGTCCTTCCTTGGCCCGGCTAGGAAGCCTGGACGAACATTGCCGTGAGGTCAAGCCTCCCTTAAAGTGGCTTTCTTGACGCCAGAAAGCATGATTTTGGCCCTTTTTACGCAATCTTCCTTCATTCTTTCTAGATAGCATCCAACGAGTCCCTCTCTCTCTCTCTCTCTCTCTCTCTCTCTCTTTCTCCTCTCGCTGCCTCGCTCCCTCGCCAGCTAGCTGCCTCTCTAGCTCTCTCTATCCCTGTGCTCCCGCTTTTTCTCTCTCTTGCTCGCTCTCTCTTGCTGTCTCTCTCGCTCTCCATGGCTCTCTCTGGCTCCCTTTATGGAACAGGATTGCATTCTTGTCTGCGTATAGGTGGAAATGTTATCGACATTTCTTTGGATAATATTTCCAATTGCCGATATTTATCCCTCCCTCCCCCCCCAATCCGCAAGAAAAGGAGCCATCCGAGATAGATTAGATATGCACAATCACATAAGACACCCTTCTGCATTAGTCCTGCTCTGAAAGATGAATTGGAAGTCAAGGGAGCCAGGTCGGGAAAGCAACACCGAAAGGCCGTCAAGGTGCGGTGCCCTCTGCATCTGGAGACCACAGTCCTTTTGCTGGATTTGGGGAGCAATTTCCATCAGGAATCCTTCGGAAGTGTGCTGGCCCATGGGAAAAGCATGTTGAGAAGCATTAAGTCTCTCCTCTGCCCGATGGAGTGTAGAGTGTTCTCCTGCTTTTGCTCTTCTCCCTGAGCATCAGTTCCTGGAAGGGCTTCCAGGTTTCCTAAGGAGACTTCTCTTGCGCGCCAGGTTCTTCTAGTCTAGAGCAGGCCTGTTCAGCAACTAGCTGGGGCATTGTTTTTCCACGTCCAATGCCTTTTGCATGAAGCAGGAAAGTCAGTTGTGGCACCTGCTCTAATGCAGGGCGTCAGAAAAGCCAGGATGAACGATTTCTTGCCGCTTTGGTGGTAGTGTGGGAAACATGGGTTTGCCACGGAGGCAGAGTGTTTCCGGTTCTGGATGAAGTTGCTGCAGTAGAAGGCTTGATCGGAATTCTGGGGCCGGGGGCAAGGAGTGCGGTTCGGTCCCGAATTCGGTGAAATGGCTCGCTTCTTTGGTGATTCGAGTTGAAGCCCATGCGCACCGTGAGGTGGTCACTTGGTCTTCTGAGCAACGCAGCAAACCTTTGGCCACAAGGCAGAGCGTTTGCTGGAGAGATGTGGCAGAGGACCAGGCCGAGCGAGAGGCAGCCCTTGAAGTTGACAAGTCCAGTGCTCCCCGTCATCTGCCTGGCAAGAAGCTTGAAGCCCACTCCCCTGGAGCGCTCTCAGCGGGGGATCCACAGGAGCTCCAAGAGGATCCTCAGTTCTGCCCTAGACCACAGGGGTGGTCGGGCACGTCATCTGGCTATCAGGCTCTCCGTCCCTTCCTCACTTTCCCCGAAAAAGGGAAAGGGTAGAGCGTGGACACTTCCCCAAGCCGCCTTGATCCTTGTCTTCCATGTCTGGCCTCGGCTACAGTCAGCGCCACTGAATATTTGCCCTTGCAGAAGGATGCAGGATCCTGAGCCAGGCCTTGATCCCTGAAAACCCGCATTCTTGAAGCGCTTTCCGGAAGTTCTTCAGCGGACGAGGGGGCCGAAAAGATTCGGAACTCAAAATGTCATGGGGAAAAAAAATCACCAAATTTCAGGACAATTAAAAAAAAATACTGTCTAGGGTGTTTCTTATTACGGAGGATGGTCTGCCTCTGCGACCAAGGGGAGCAGAGATGACTGATATTATTGGGAAGTAGCCCTGAAAAGGATCTGGGGTGGGAGCTGAGTTTCTGGAGGAGGATTTTTCTAAAGGAGAGGGGAAACCCCTATTCCCCCCCTCCCCCCGCAAAGTTTCTCCCCCAAATACAATGGGACAACTCCACCACTCCCTTATTGTTTTCAGTTTTAAGCCCCCACCCCCCACCCCAGAGAGTGCTCAGCATTTGCGTCCAGCGGGAGGCCACACCTAGTAGTAGAGCCTACTTGGCCCCTGGATCAGGACTTCCTGGGTAGCTCTTAGAAGGTGGAGTTGGTTCACGAAGTACTGGCTAGGGTGACTGAGAACGGTCTGGCTTTTCCAAATTGCACGTAAAAGCAAATTTTGACATGAATTTTTTTTAAACTTTGTGTTCCAACTTCTCTTCCTCCCTTGCCTCCCCAAGAACTCAAACAATTCAACATAAATTATACATGAGTAGTTATCCAGGTGGTGAGAGAAAACAGATAAAAACAAAACTTCAGATTAAGGAACGGTCAGGGGGAAAAAATGTGTTTCAGTCTGTTTTCAGATACCAACAGTTCTTTCCCTGTAGATGGACTGTAATTTTCAGAAGTTCTTCAGAGTTATATTGCTTTCCTGAAAATAACCCCAGGCTTCCTAGCAGATCATCTTAAACCTTAAATCTTAAATGCCATTATTTTGTAGACAGTTCATTTCTCTCTGCTTCAGTTCCTGTGGGTCTTTCCAGGTTTTTCTGATAGCATCCTGTTCATCATAATTTTTATATAGTACCTTGAACTTGACAGAGAATTTACTTCACAATAGCCCAGCAGAGTATCATCTCTGCATTTCTAACTGTGCCAATGGGCCTCGGGTCCCAGTACAGCCACTGGGTTGTCTGTCTCTCAGTCACTCATTTGATGGCAGTTTTCTAGTGACTCAGAGAGATGTTGGCCTGTGCTGAGTGGGAAGAGATGAGCAGATGAGGATCAGGGTAGAAGAATGGATTTTGAAATCCATCCCCAGCCCCATTGGAGAAGGAATATTCTCTGGATGTCTGTCTGTCTGTCTGTCTGTCTGTCTGTCTGTCTCACACACACACACACACACACACACACCTCCTGAAAGAGATCCCAAAATGGTTCCAGGCTGAAAGGAGTCATCCTGCTTGTCATTTCTTTCTTTCTTTCTTTAATTTTTTTCTTAGAAATAGAATTTTCTTTTTCAAATTATATGTAAATACACATTTTGTCATCAATGTTTTAAAACTTTGTGTTCCAACTTCTCTTCCTCCCTCTCTTCCCTTCCCACCCCCCCCCCCCACAAGAACTCAAGCAATTCAGAATAAGTTATCCAGGAACAGTCATGGAAAACATTTCCACATTAGCTAGGTGGTGAGAGGAAACAGCCAAAAAACAATCCTTCAGATGAAGGAATTGTCAAAAACTTAAAAAAAAATTAATTTGTTTCCATCTGTTTTCAGATACTATCAGTTTTTGGTTGGTTTGTGTTTTTTTTCCTCCACATGGATTGAAATTTTCATAAGTCCTTCAGGGTTCTATCACATCATTGCCTTGCTGAAAATAAGTGAGTTCAGGCTTCCCAGGAGATCATCTTACACTCTTGCTGTTCTTTTCTAGACAGCACATTTCACTCTCCTTCAGTTCATTTAGGTCTTTGCAGGTTTTTCTGATAGCATCATGTTCATCATAACCAGTACATAGTACCTTACATTGGACAAGGAATTTTCTTCCTATTCACCTTTCTCTTTCTCCTTTTCCTCTGCCTCTCTCTCAGGCCTCCCTTCCTGGGACTGCTTCTTACTGACTGTGGGGATTGAGAAGAGTGATTCAGAGGTGTTGGGAACCCAGAAGCAGGAATGCTTCCTTCTTTCCTTCAGAGGGAGCCCCCTTTCCAATCCAGCCCCCAAAGAAAGACAACCCCTTCCCTTTTTTTCCTCCTTTTTATTTTTGACTACAGAAAAGAACCCAAGTTGAATGTGGAACCAATTGTTTCCTTCCCCTAGCCCCTCAATTCCCTGCCCCTCCTCCCATCCCCACAGCCCGGGGATGGGAACCTCCAACCAGATTGAAGGCCAGACGTCCATTTCCTTCAGGTGCGTGGGGATTGGGTGACGTGGGGCAGACAGGAGTGGTGGCTGCTTGCTGTCTGAAATGCTGAGCTCCCAAGGATGTTTTGCTGGGGAAACAGCATGAAGTACCCTAGTCCTGACTCTCCACCCATGAGAGAGAGACAGAGACAGAGGGAGAAAAGCCCAGCCTGCCACTCCCTTTCTTGGTATGACTGAGGTAGAATTCAAGGCCACCATGTATTGGAGGTAAAATTCATGAACCCGATCCTCCTTCTATCCATCCATTATAAGCGGATCTCCCTCCCTGGGACTTAAACCAATACGTCACGACCTAGCTGGAGCTCAAGGAATAGTATAGGGACACACGGGAGAACAAAAAGGAAACTGAGCCACTGTGGTAATTGATTCATGCCCAAGATACCTAACCCCTTCCTCCTTTGCCAGGCAGGGAAGGGAAGGACCCTTGGATGGGCTGACATTGTCAGAGGGGAACAGGCAGCTCTGCTTCAGTGCATAGCCCTTACAAGAGGTTGGCTTTTCTTCCCCTTGGTCCTGTTGAGGGCTCCCAAGCCACCCGTTCACTTCTTTTTGGCAGTCAAACATTAGGAGGCAGACGCTCGGACCTAGGAGCATATGGAGGGAGAACAGGTGAGGGTGGGTGCATGGGCAGGAATGTCTTGGTGAAGATTCCTGCCATCCCATAGGAGATGCTGTTCATTCTTCCCTAACCCTTCAGACAGGGGAATGTGCCCCTGGGCCCTGAAGGGTCATGCCTGCCTGTCCATTACTACCTGACCAGGGAATAGAGGTGAGGGAGTTTGAAAGGGGCTTGTGGCAATCCCCAGTGAGGCCAAAGCTTAGCATCTCACAGCCAGCCCAGTGCTTGCAGGCAGTTTGGCCTCTGGAGTCCTTTGCCAAATCCTCAGAGATTGGGGGCAGAGTCACCCTGGGTTGGATAGGTTTTTCCCCTGTCTATGTCAAGGGTAGGGCAGGGGAGTGTGGCTCAGCTCTTCTTCCTCCTGTCTTTGTATCTCCTAGTCCTTTGTCTCTGAGTTCACTATCTAGGTCCACCCATTTCTCAAAGATGTGAGTGTCCAACAATCTGCCAGACAGTCCCAGTCTCAGTAAAATAGGTCTCTGGAGCCTTTGAATCAGAAGTCAACAGCTTGAAAAGCAGGACTGGTCAAATGGAAAAGGAGGCACAAAAGCTCTCTGAAGAAAATAATTCTTTAAAAATTAGGTTTAAACAAATGGAAGCTAGTGACTTTATGAGAAAACAAGACATGATAAAGCAAAACCAAGAGAATGAAAAATATAAGGCAAAGTGAAATATCTCCTTGTAAAAACAACTGACCTAGAAAACAGATCCAGGAGAGATAATTTTAAAATTATTGAACTACCTGAAAACCATAATCAAAAAAGACATCATATTCCAAGAAACTGACATGGAAAATTGCCCTGATGTTCTAGAAGCAGAAGGTAAAGTAGAAATTGAAAGAATCCACCAATCACCACCTGAAAGAGATCCCAAAATGAAAATTCTCAGGAATATTATAGCCAAATTCCAGATCTCCTGGTCAAGGAGAAAATATTGTAAGTAGCCAGAAGTGAACAATTCAAGTATTGTGGAGGAACAGTCAGGATAATATAAGATATAGCAGCTTCCACTTTAAAGGATCAGAGGGCTTGCAATATATTCTGGTTGGCAAAGGAACTGAGATTACAGCCAAGAATCACCTACTCAACAAAACTAAGTATAATCCTTCAGGGTAAAAAAGTAGGAATTCAATGAAAGAAAGGCTTTTCAGGCATTCTTGATGAAAAGACCTGAGCTAAATAGAAAATCTGACTTTCAAATACAAGATCCTAGAGAAGCATAAAAAGGTAAACAGGAAAAAGAAATTATAAGGGATATTATAAGGGATATGACATTCCTGCATGGGAAGATACTTGAACTTTCTCATTAGGGCAGCTTACTTAGCATACTTAGAGGGCACAGGTGTGAGCTGAATTTGAAGGGATGCTACCTTTATAAAAATAAAATAAGGGGAGAGAGGAAAGCACTGGGAGAAATGGAAAGGGAGAGGTGGAATGGGGTGAAGTATTTCACATAAAAGAAATAATAAAAAGCTTATACAATGGAGGGGAAGATAGGGGAGGTGCTGGAGAGTAAGAGAATCTTACTATCATCAGAATTGGCTCAAAGAGGGAATAACACACACTCAATTGGGTATAGTAATCTTACCCTGCAGGAAAGGAAGGGAAGAGGATGGGGGAAAGGGGGTGGTGATTGAAGGGAGGGCAAATTGGGGGAAAGTCAAAAGCAAATCACTTTTGAGGAGGGACAGGGTGAAAGAAGATAGAAAAGAGTAAATGTCATGGGGAGGGAAGAGGATGGAGGGAAATAGTTAGAAATAGTAAATGTGAAAAAAAAATTGAAGCAAGTTTGTCTAACAGGTTTCATTTCTCAATCACATAGAGAACTGAGTCAAATTTGTTAAAATAATATCCATTAGCTAATTGATAGATATTCAAAAGATAAATTTTCAGATGAAATTATCAGTTACCTATAGTCATATTTTTTTAAATGCTCTAACTTACTATTAATTGGAGACCTGCAGGTCAAAACAATTCTAGGATACTATGTCATACCTATTGGATTGAACAATAGGACAGCAGAGGAAAATGACAAATGTTGGAAGGGATATTAATACACTCGAGACATTAATACACTCTTTTGGTTAAGTTATAAACTGATTCAAAAATTCTGTTGAGCAATTTGGAAGTATGGCCAAAGGGTTATAAAACCATGCATGCTCTTTGACCTAATAATATCAATTGTTGAATTCCAAATTGAGGAGATGCCAATAATTGGGTAATGGCTAAACAAATTGTGGGATGAGATTATGATGCAACACTATTGTGCTATAACAAATGATGAGCTCAATAATGCTATCAAAAAAACTTGACTTACATGAGCTGATGCAAAGTGAAATGCACTGTATACAAAGTAATAGCAATACTGTAAGATGATCAGCTGTGAATGACTTAACTATTCTCAGCAATACAATGACAACTCTAACAACTTCAATGGCAACTCCAAGACAACTCTGAAGGACTTCCAAAAAATACAATCCATCTCCAGAGAAAGAACTGGTGGTATCTGAATACAGATTGAAGCATAAGTTTTTTTAGTTCCTTTCTTCTTTTCTTTCACAATCTGACTAATGTGGAAATGCTTTACATGACTACACATGTATAACATATTGAATTGCATGCGATCTTAAGGGAAGTAATGAGGGGGGAAGAGAATTTGGAACACAAAGGAATATTGGAGGGTGGTAGAAAGCCTCTATCCAGGAGGGGTTCTTAGTGCCAAATGGCATGACTTTTGCCTTTTTGATCCCCTCTTCCTGCATTCTTTGAAGGAGTCTTCTCTTGTGGACAAGTTTTGCATAATCCAGGCATTTCCACAGATTTTACAGGGGAATTATTCTTCCATTTCCTATCACTTTTCCATGAATCATTTCCAGGGCTTCTGGAGGCATACAGCATTCGTGGCAGAGAGGGAAAAGTAGGTTTCCTCTTGCACCAGAGTGTTTCATTTGCCTGATTAATTTGAGTATGGAACTGAGGTCTGTGCCTCACTATGCATGTGGTCTAGAGAGATCTGGTTTTTCCTAAGCTGAATGCAAGCCTCAGGATATCACTTGATGTTCTTTTTTCAGCAACCTATCTATCAGTTTGCAAGAAGAAATGGCATTGCCACCACGTACCATCCCATTTAAGAAATCCCAGTGACTCACTTCAGGATCAAAACTAAAATCATATATTTGGTATTCAAAGACCTTCTAAAATGTGGCCCTTTCCTATCTTTCCAATCTTATACATTACTCCATGTACTACTCAATTCAGTGACATTTGCCGCTTTGCTATTCCACAGACAATACTATTATCTCCCAATTAAACATCTTCCCTGATTGTCTAGAACTTTCTCCCTCTTCATCTCTATCTTCCAGCTTTCCTGGTTTCATTCAAGTTCCAGCTAATGTCCTACCTTTCCTGATCTCTCTTAATGCTAATGCTTTCCTTCCATTATGTCCACTTTAGCTGGTGTATCTTATTTGCACAGTTGTTTGTATGCTGTGATTAAAATTATACCTTAGAGCAGGAGTTGTCTTTTTTTCCTTTGTATCCCCAGTACCTAGTAGTTGTTTGCTTGTTGAAATTCTGCCCAACACTACCTAACTTATTTTGGGGGTTTTCCTGGCAAAGATACTGGAGTACTTTACAGAAGAAAACGAGGCAAACAGGGTGAAGTGACTTGCCCAAGGTCAAAGGGCAAGAGTCTGATGCCAGATTTGAACTCAGGCCTTCCTACCAACAGCCACATTATCCACTGAACTACCCAGCTTGTCTAGGGTCTAATGGAGTATGTGCTTAATAAATGATTCCTATTAGTAAAGCAGTAAACTGGTCTGGTCATTGTGAAATTAATTCAAACTATGACCCTTTCCCCAACCCTCACCCCAATAACCTACTATATTGTGCTTACCCTTTTACCATCAATACCACTACTAGGGCTATCCAGAAAAGAACAAAAAGCAAAAAGCATAAATGTACAAAAAGACTTATAGCAGTCCTTTTTATGGTGGTAAAGAACTAGAGACTCAAGATGGCCATCAATTAGGGAATGGCTGAACAATTAATGTTTTATGGACATGACAGAGATAATGAAGGAGACATAGAAAGCTATCTATGAATTAATACATAGAAGAGTGAGCAGAAACCAGAACAATTTATACAGTAATATCACTATTGGAAAGACAAAGAACTTTAATGGGCTTGAAAGGATCAAAGCAGAACCTGATTGGCCCTGCTTGTCAATGGCTGCCTAGTGACAGGATTGATTGTCCAGTATTGTCCAACAAACCTTACACCAAAAGTCCCATGAGGAACTAGTATAGGCACTGAGTTACTTGATTCACCCAATGGAGAAGGAAATGGAAAGAAAGAGAAATGGAGGCCCTGTGCCCAAATTGTGATTTGCCTTGGTTATATCAATTCCTTACATATGTACAATATTACCATTGTACTTCCATTTTTCTACTTCCTGTTCATCATGAACACTGCTTATATTTGTAAGGATCTGCCGACTGATTTGTAGAAAATTCTTGGAAATTACTCTTCCTAATATACCAAGTAAGTATTGAAGTATATAGAGTTCCACCAAGTCAGGAAGTTCGAAATTCAAATCTACTTTCAGATACTTGGTAATTATGTGACCCTGGGCAAGTCACTTAACCTTGATTTGCCTTACTTTATCTGTAAACTGAATAAAAATAACCTCCCACGTAGAAGAATTAAGTAAAACAAAATTCGTGAAGTGCTTTGAAAACCCTCAAGTACTAAATAAATTAGTATTATCATACTAAATGTTTTTGTAAAAGAACTGAGTCTACTGAATGATCCCGCTTTTAAGAATCATTGAATACTCAGTTCTTTTTTTTTTTTAAGTGAGGCAATTGGGGTTAAGTGACTTGCCCAGGGTCACATAGCTAGTAAGTGTTAAGTGTCTGAGGCCGGATTTGAACTCAGGTACTCCTGACTCCAGGGCCGGTGCTTTAACCACTGCGCCACCTAGCTGCCCCCAATACTCAGTTCTTTAACAAAAACATTTACTATTTTACTATAATGATGAGCACAGCCACTCAGTTTCCCTAAATCCCTGAAAGTCACTGCAGAAGGGGACTCAAAAATTCTCCTTTATAGAGATATAATCATGTAACCCCCAAAATGAAATCTAGTGACATCACTTGTTTAATTAGTACTTAACAGCTAACTATTTCCCTTTGGGGTTTTTATTTGTTTAGAATAAGTCTTACTGACATGTCCATAAACAATCCCTAAGCACTGCAAACAGATAAAAACTTCTAAATCTTCCCCCAAAGTGTTCCCATTTCAGTTTTCACTCTGTGAAACAAAAAACAAGCTTTGTTGGCATGAACTCAAAATAGTCTGATAACAACATATTTTTATTTTAAACATTAAACTGATTTTCCATATGAGAATATAAAATGGAATTCCATCCTCAGTTGCTCTAGTATGGTTTGTTCATAGATACACTGAAAAATGCAGAAAAAATAACAATTTGAACAAAATAATACACAACTCAATAACTGTAAACATTCATCAAAGAGAAAATTAAGTCAGGAAGAAGAATAATTTAAGGAGATGTAGAAAGGCCTTTGAGATTTTTTTGCAAGTCCTGCAAAAATAATGTGGTCAGAAATTCAAGTTTTCTCCTTCAATCTTCACCTGGAAAAAAATCAGTTATGAGGTTAATTAATTTATAATTTAAATGTCATTAAGCAAGCTCTGGAAAATCCTTTCAATTCCAATGTTCACATTCTGAAATTTTATTCTATACTCACATCTGTAATCATTCACTCATAGTGACAAAGTCACGAAGTAAGCCATAATTGAAAAATGACATTATGGTTACACATATTTTCATGGGGGAAAACAAGACTCACAGATTAAGTGATCCGACTGTAACCCCATTTGGGGTTTTCTTGACAAAGATACTGAAGTGGTTTGCCTTTTCTTTCACAAGTTCATTTTACAGATGAGGAAACTGAGAAAAATAAGGTTAAGTGATTTGCTCAGTCACTCAACTAAGTAAGTGTCTTAAGGCCTAATCTGAACTCATGAAGATGAGTCTTCCTAACTCCAGGAGAAGCACCACCATCACTGCCCTGAATTTTAATTTTAATAATTTCAATCCCTGTTGTACTTTAGGACTTAATCTAATGCCACTTTATGAAGTCTTTACTGATACATCTAGATGTTTTTATCTTCCTTGGAACCCACTTTAACTTTTGTGTATAAGATGTATCTGAGGAGATACCCTAGGCAGAGAAAGAAATTAGGAAGCATCTCAACTGAGGTAGTAATAATGTGTGTTAATTGAGAGGAGACATATATGGGACATATCAGATGTCACCAAATGAAGGCGGTTGACGAAAACATATAAAAATCAAAAATTATGAAGTTGTTAAAGTGGTAAAGTTGAAGGTGCTATCATAATATAGGGTAAAAGTTTAACGTTTGTTAACAATGAACTAAATGTGTTCTTCTATTTGTAACAATTGCTAGGTTTTTAATGTGTGCTACTTGGTTTTGTTAAGCCTTCTTAAGGCATAATATCAACAATGAAATGATCTTTGGATCAGAAGGGATTCATTTTTTTCTAACCAACAATGTGAGTACCTTTGTTTATTCACAAACCCAACAACTCAGTGTTTCAATACTTATTCTTAATGGGTTGGGCAGCTAGGTGGCACAGTGGATAAAATCACTGGCCCTGGATTCAGGAGGACCTGAGGTTCAAATCTGACCTCAGACACTACTAGCTGTGTGACCCTGGGCAAGTGACTTAACCCCACATTGCCCCACAAAAACAAAACAACAACAACAAAAAAAGAGAACACCTTTATGGTGATATACGTTAATGTTTACATAACATATATTTGTGTGTGTGCATAATTTTTTAAAATGAGAGAATAGAACTCTTACCTTAAATAAAGCTTCTTTATCTGTGTTTATCTGAATATTTATGAGTAAAATTACCATTAAGGAAAAAAAATTACTTGTTTCTCAATACTGTGAGACAATGACTATCAAAGGCATTAACAGTGGATAAATTTGCTTAGTGTTTTATTGATAAATGCCTAATACCTTCATACAAATTAAATACAGAAAAGCCAGAGAAAGAAAAGGCATTGTCCTGGGATCTGAATCTAGCTTCTCTTGTCACTTGTTTCCTTTAATTATTTTTTTTTAAGTAAATATACATTTTTAAAGGTACTACAGAATTACAGAACTATAGAATCAAAATTAAAGATGGTGACTAAGGGACAAGAAAGATCATAACTGGGAAAGTTAGCTATATTGGAAAGTATATGAAAGAGGAATGTAGGAAGAAAAAAAGCAAAGAACAATATTATTTCCATTTTCATCTTCTACAGAACAATATATAATGTTATTACATATTCAGTTTCAAAAGTACCACATATGTTCTATACTGAGTCAATTAAAGAAGACAAACACAAAAGTGACAATAACTATACAACTTAAAATTTGATTAACCTTATAGTAAATTCTAATTAAGGATAGCAATGCTCTTCTCCGTACTGTTAAAGAATGTCATTGATAATTATTTTAAAGGATATTGTTTTTTTTCTTCCTTTCCTCCTGTGGTTTCCCGTTTTTCCTTCCTTTCTGTTTTTTCTTTATCATGTCTGGATTCCTGTAAGAATTAGCAGAATTAGCTGAGGAACAGAAAATAAAATGTGAAAGCTATTTTGTTAGTTTATGCTTCTACAATATTTATACCATGCAAATAATGTTTTTATCCAAAAATTTATAAAAAGGCAATTTCACATCCTTTCCTAAATTGTAAAATGACAATTATAAGTGAAATTTTATCAACATTATTGCTGTCTGTGTGCACAATGTTTTCTTGGTTCTGCTCACTTGACATCATTTCATAAAAATATTTCCAGCATTTCGTCAATTCTTATAGCACAATCATACTCAATCACCATCATATACCACAGCTTCTTTAGCCATTCCTCCACTGATGAACATTCCTTTGATTTCCAATTTTTAGCCACCACAAAAAGAGCTGCTATATTTTTGTACAAATAAAGTCTTCTTTTTCTTTTGATATAGTAAAGAATTTTTACCAAAAATGTGAACAAAATTCCAGCCATGAGACAGAGATGGAGATATTTCCTTTTACTATTTGTCTTTTGTTTCAAAAAAAAAAAAAAAGACGTCATAGGAGAAATCTTGACATGCCCATAAATTGGATTTCAATGAGGGAAAACTGCAGTCATCAGCCTCACTCTCTCTTTCTGAGTCATAACAGTCCAGTAACAAGGCAAAGTCAAGATGACTAGCATTAGGGTTAGGGTTAAGCCTCCACAGCACCTGCTTCAGCTGCCTTCACAGCCATTCCAACAGAGTTTTCATATGCTTTGGAATAGAAAGCCCCTGCCCCCCACTTCCCCACTTCCAACTCACTGATGGTCTTGAAGCCTATTGAGTCCTGATTATCCTCAACCTGATTTACACTATCTGCCAAAATGGTTTATTTAGATTTTAGGAGCCACAAGTAAGAATTAGGTGAATCACAAAGACATCAAAGATATCTGGACACTCATTCAATTTTCATTAAGTCCCAATTGAAATTCCACCTTTTGCAGTTATGAACTGATCCAACCATTCTGGAGAGCAAAGGACTATGGGGCTGTGTATACCCTATGACCCAGTAATACCACTACTAGGTCTGTATCCCAAAGAGACAATGCAAAAGAACCAGGAGAATATTGTACACGGTATCTAAAACATGGTGTTTAGATCAACTGTGACAGACTTGACGCTTCTCAACAATCCCATGGTCCAAGAGAGTACCTGAGTATCAAAAGCCACATCCTTGACTCCTGGAATTCCTCCCCTTGAGAACAGGACCCACTGACTCATTCCTTGCCTTTGTTTAAACTGTATATAAACCTTTGCAATCTACTGCATGGCATCCAATTTGGCACTAGCCTGGATAGCACTCATGGTCATGTCAGATTTTCTTCCCTCCTTAATAAAATTAAACCTTTCTTTAATTTTAACAGCACTGTCTTTCTCTTTTTAGGAAGAGAATTTAATTCCCTTTTAGGAAGAGGATTTAATTTCCAGGTCTTCTCCTGTTGGGAAAGAGAGACCTAAATTCCATTAAAGGAGTGCCTCCCTTTAAAACTTTCACTCTCAAGTGTCTTTGAATTTATCTGCTGCCTCAAACTTCTCTCTTTATTGTTGAAAAACTATAGTCCTACTAGTTTATCACTTCCAGACACACATATATTATAGATATACAAATATTGACAGATAATGAGCCCCTCCTCTGTGCTTCAGTTACACAAAACCAATTCTTTGTTACATGTTTCAAATTGAATGTCTAATCATGGGGTGAGGAATGGAAGCTTGTTAAATAGAAAATTAATAACAAAAAAGAGATACAAGCATAGGAGTGAAAAGAAACATAAAAATGTAATTAGAAAGAATTAAGCAAGAATGAATTACCCCTCAAAACTTTAATCTCATCAGGAAGGATTATTTAGGGAGTTAATGAGACAACAGTTAAAAGCAGAAAAAGGCAAAACAAAGGAAGTTGGGAAAGATGGAAACATGGGTACGTAAGTAGACAATAAAAATAAGGAAGGAGATAAGGGAAATAAGCTTTTTTTTTCTTTTTTCTTTTCTTTTTGTGGGACAATGAGGGTTAAGTGACTGGCCCAGGGTCACAGAACTAGTAAGTGTCAAGTGTCTGAAGCCACATTTGAACTCAGGAACTCCTGAATCCAGGGCCGGTGCTTTATCCACTGAGCCACCTAACTGCCCTCAAAATAAGCATCTCTTAAATTTCACTTTCATCTCTCAAAGAAAAGTAAAACACAAATACACATTGAAAGAATCTGATGGAAAAATACATTCAACTCAATTGGAAAACATGGAAACAGTAGGAACGGAAGGTAAGAAAGAATCCACAAGGGTAGAGATTAGAACTAATTTACAACAAATTTAAATGTTCGAAGGTGGATCGATCCCCAAAGGGAAAGAAAAGGATAAAAAACTGTGACTGGTAAAGGGAACAGAAGAGGATAGAGGAATGGCAATTCACTAATAGTATCACTAATTCTTCAATCACCACCTACAAAAAATGAAAATTTCAATAACCATGTCAAAAATTCACTGAACAATTAATTCCAACAATAAACTTTTAAAACAAAAATAGAAGAGATCATTGAAAATTCCTAATTTATTTTTAAAAGGTCATTAAGCAAGAGAGTCAAGTCTCCATTAAGCAAGAGAATGTAAACAAAATGATTATTTCTTGAACATTTGTGAAAAAATCTGAAGCAAACCTTAACAAAAAATTAATACATTATGATAAGGTTGAATTTATACAAGAAATTCAGTGTTGTTTCAGTAACGGGAAAATTATTAACTTACTATTATTACTACTGGCAGCATATTAACTAAAGAAGCAATAATGTGGCAGAATGAATAGATTGCTGGGCCAAGAGTCAAGAATAATTAAGTTGGGGCAGCTAGGTGGCACAGTGAATAGAGCATTAGCCCTGGAGTCAGGAGTACCTGAGTTGAAATCCAGCCTCAGACATTTGACACTTACTAGCTGTGTGACCCTGGGTAAGTCACTTAACCGCAATGGCCTCACAGGAAAACAACAGAATAATTAAGTCCAAATTCTACCTGAGTTACTTATTGGCTGTGTCAAATTCTAAGTTCAAGTGTATTCCTGCTCCTTCTCTCATCAATCAGCATCATCATATGTTGATGGTTTTCTTGCTTACCTCAGATCTACATTTCCAACTCCAATGTCAAACTAGATGACCATAAATATCTATAAATGAATTCATAATCTTCCCCATAAAGTCTCCCCTCTCTCACATTTCTGTGGAGAATTTAATTCTCCTTCAAATGTGTCAGGTCCTTAATTTCATCTTTATTCTGGACTCCTCATTTTCCCCCTCCAGAGTTTACAATTTTGTCATTAAAGATCTACCATGCTGGGGCAGCTAGGTGGCACAGTGGATAAAGCACCGGCCCTGGATTCAGGAGTACCCGAGTTCAAATCCAGCCTCGGACACTTAACACTTACTAGCTGTGTGACCCTGGGCAAGTCACTTAACCCACATTGCCCCACAAAACAAAAAAAGATCTACCATACTGACCCCTTTTATTAACATCAGTTCATTCTTTTGGGGATGTCTTTGGGATAAAAACCTAGCAGTGGTACTGCTGGATTAAAAGGTATGCACAGTTCTATAGTCCTTTGGACGTAATTGCAAATTGCTCCCCCAAATGGTTGGATCTTGAAAACTATCTTTACATGTAATTGGAAAAAAATAAAATGCTATTAAAAACAACAACAACAACAAAACATGTTCAAAACTGAATTCTCTTTTTCCCTAATGCCTACCCTTTCTTGAAATTCCTTGTTATCATGAAAGGCATTAACAATCTTAGGGTCATTATTAACTAATTTAACAAAGTGATCTTCTAAAAGTAAGTTTGTTTTTTATGACAAAGGTTATTTTTAGCTATAAAGAACTTAACTGTCAGGGATGAAGCCCCCTGAGATGATCTAATTTAGTGTTTGCACCCCAACACAGATTCCTTCTGTGTCCTAGACTACCAGCTCGTTAAAAAAAAAAAAAGAATACTTCTTTTCCCATCTTACTTATTCATGATTTCTCTTGCTCTTCTGTTTGGCAACTACACAGGGTTTCACATGCATAGTCACTTCTCTTGTAATAAACCCAATTTTTCATGTGTTTTGTGAAATTATGATTCCTGTTGACACTACTTTTAAAAGCATATTTACCTTTTTGCCACTAGAACTGCTCTTCTCTAACTTCTCTGTTTTAACTGAGTCACCTTTCTCTTTTCCAGAAGATTTTGACTTATTTTTTTCTTTTTCATTCGAATGAGGAGAATGAGATGGGCTTTCACTTTTAGAATATTTTGAAGAGCTAGCTGAAATAATAAAAGAAAAAAGTGAAATTTCCTTTTAATTTCCAAGACACAATTACAGAAGAAAAAGGTATTAAGATAATTATAAAACATCCTGCCACACAAATGGAGCATCTTTAAGATTTGTCTTTTGAATTAATCAAAAACAAAGCAAGAGATGGAATAAAGAATGATACTTTACTTTTAAAAAATCTGTTTACTCAAGAGAAGAAAAACCAATCTCTTGATATGAAAAGCAGAAGAAAAATGCCCCTAAAGGAAGCAGAAATGGGGAAGTATAGAATCACAGACAAAATAAAATACCAAAAACCTAAATTCTGAAGACAAACAAATTAGCAAGTTAAGCTACAGATCCCAACGTAGTAATCTTATACCTCTTTACTCCTTTTGTACTCTTTAATGCAAGCAAGCCTGAAATTTTTCCCTTTGGCCATGAATTGTCTATTTACTTTCATCATTTTAGACATTTATTTTACCTTTATACATAATGTTATCAACCACTTTGCTAGTTTTGGTATATTTACTAGAAATGTAGATATAATCAAAGGGAAAACACCACCAGAAAAGCAAGTAAGGTAAACCTAACACTATAGTGAGTCTTTTGGGGGAAAGGGTTTTGTTTTGTTGTTTAGCTATTTTCAGTTGTATCTGAATCTTTGTGACCCTTTTAGATTTCTTGGCCAAGATCATAGAGTGGTTTGCCACTTCCTTCTCCAGCTCATTTTATAGATGAGGAAACTGAGGAAATTGGTTTAAATGACTTACACTACCAGTAAAGACTCTGAGGCCACATTTGAACTAAGGTCTTCCTGACTTCAGACCAGCCCTTTATCAACTGTGCTAGCTGGGGAATCTAGGCTAACAAAAGAAATTTTAAAAATTAAAGATTCTTTGATACTACCTCCCAGAGTGAATAATGAATATTTCTACTATTTTTATCAGAAAAATGATACAATGTGAACAAGAAGTCACTAAAGATGAGAAATCAAATAGAAGTGTCTGAACAACTTTGATCACCACCCTATCCCATCATTACAACATACTTGTTCCATTTTCTTCTTTACGTCTTTTAGTAGAATCTTGTGGGAAGTCACGGTCATTGTTTGAATAATCCTAAAGTCAAACAATTAAATAAATGTAAACTTGATGAAAAGGTTTTGTTGTTTTGTTCAAGAAATGTGATGTTAATACTACAGATTGATACAGTAAAATTTTTCTTTATTTTTCAACTAATAATGGAAAAAATACTGAATTGAATGGTAGGAAAGGAGGAGAAAACCTAAAACATACAAACCCAAATCCTTGACTCACTGGTGGTTATGGAGACAGAAGGAAGTAATGTTTTAATGAGCTAGTTTTTTTTAAATTCATTCCTTTAATCTCTTATTAGTAAAATTTTTCCTGTTGCTTTTTGTAGTTTACAATAAATTTATTGTATTTTAATCTCTAAGCTGGAATCAGTGGTCAGATCTGGACCACAAGAGTTATGTTCCCCAAAGAACCAATATTGCAGATGACTTTACATTGGGTTACAACGATTAACACTACTGTGTTACCCTTATATTTGTAGTTTAAATTAAAAGTGCTAGTTAACTTCATGTTGCTTAGTTTATCATGTATCTCCAATGTTTCTGGTCTTCAAATTATTAGAAGATTAAATACCAGCTTGCAAAGATTAGGAATATTTATTTAATGATTAATAAATTTTCATATTCATCTTTAAAAATTACAAACCCTTTTCCGTTCTTTCCTGTCCTTCTCATTTTTCTTTTCTCTCTCTCTGGATCTTTCCCTGGACTTGTCCAAATCTTTCTTGTCCATTTCTTTTTCTTTACTCTTGGGCAGTGTTGGAGTAGTATGGTTAATGCAATGCTGTGACATTAAGGCAATATTGTTAAAGGTTTTAAGTATTTAAAATTAAATAATATTGAAGAGGAAAAAATGGGATGACACAAATTTAAATAGGCCAGGCTTTACTTAAGTTATATAAAATATATTATTCAAATGGTCCAATTTGGAAACTACTGAACTTTTCTTTTAATTCATGAATTGGAGAGACTATAATTAAGAAGACATTAACAAACTTTTGAATTTCAATTTAATTTATTATTCAATTCAGATGGAAAACTATGCTAATTACAATCTATTAATGCTGAGGTTCAGAAAGCAAAAGTGATACCACTCATGTGTAGCTTGCATTCTATTAAAGAATATAGATATTCGAATTAATACGTATTGTGTGTGTGTGTAATCTCCCAGTAGAATTTAACTTGAATTGTTATATATTTACATGTTTATTAAATATGTACACAGATGTACAAGTGTAAAAATATCTGTAGATATAAATATTACATATTTATGTACATGTACAAAAATAGAAGTTAAATTTAGCAACGATGATCAGAAAAGGCTTCTTGCCATTTTGAAGCCAAAAGTTTTTAAAGAGACCTGCTATAAAAATTTGAAAGGCATTTTGAAGAAAACAACATAATACATCACAATACTGATAGGGAATTTGAAAAAATAAAAATAAAATAATTTTCAAATTAGAATAGAGGATAGGTAATTTTTGTAATTTTTAATCTAAGGGAAAGTGTTTGAAAAAATTTTATTAATGGCTTTTTACATAAGATGGGTGATGAGTTGGTAGCGTCCTATGTGATTATGAAGTTTATTTGTCCATGATTTCTGACAAAATTTATTTGTGCAGTTTTTTTATTGTTCAAATATTACAGGTAGATCTTGGAGACTAAAGAGATCAATTCCCTGAATACTTTAATACATAATGATTGTGAGCAACTTAACTTCTCAGTCAACACTCTTAAGGACCTAGACTGTCTGGTAAGAGGGAAATTCCTTATACCAATGAAATCACAGGTCGTCTTTTTAGTTGTTCTTTAAAAATCAATTTATTTGTGATTTCCCATCCCCCATATCTCCAGCTCACTGAGAAACCAAGAAAAATAAAATCCATTACAAAAAGATGTCAAGCAAAACAAAACAAAAAAGCCTCAGTCTGGACTCTTTATCTGGAGAATGGTACCATGGCTGGTCACTGTGTTGATCAGAATTCCTAAGTCTTTCAAAGTTATTCATCTTTACAATATTGTTGTTATTGTAAAAAGTTGTTCTCCTGGTGTTTACTAATTTCACTTTGCATTGCAGGGAATTCTGTGAATCAATACAGTCAGGAGAGCAAAACCAGAAGAGCATTTTTATACAAAAATTGAAGGACTTAAGAATGCAAAATAAGGCTGACCTTTTTGGACATGCTCATTTTGAAATTTGTTTTAATAAAGGGGTTTTTTTATTTCTTTCTCATGGGGAGAAGAGTGGGAGAGAAAGAAAGTAGATTTTTGTTCAATGGAAAAAATTCAATTAAAAAAAGTTAAGAAAAATGCAATTCCCATAATTTAATGTTCATGTTAAAACATTAAAAAGATCAAGGATAGGGGCAGCTAGGTGGCGCAGTGGATAGAGCACCGGCCCTGGATTCAGGAGTACCCGAGTTCAAATCTGGCGTCAGACACTTAACACTTACTAGCTGTGTGACCCTGGGCAAGTCACTTAACCCCAATTGCCTCACTAAAAAAAATAAAAAAATAAAAAATAAAAAAAGATCAAGGATAAAAGGAACTTCTTTTCATCTCGCCAAAACCATTAATCCAAAAACCATGAGAAAGCAATAATGAATAAAAACTGGAAATGTTCCTAAGATGAAGTAAAGTATCTGTCAAGCAAAGTGTATTTAATATTATTACTATTACTACTACCATTAAGATCAACACAGTCAGTGTTCATCGTCAATATTGTCACTTGATAAAAGTTGCAACCCAAGAGGCTAAATCATTAATACTTGACAGAACTATGCCAGTATGCTTAGAAAACCCTAGAGAATCAACAAAAAAGCAATATATTCAGAAAATAGCTACAAGAAATTAACAGAATACAATGCAGCATTTATATATAGAACAAAAACCAAAAAGCTAAGAGAAATGCCTTTTATAATAACACGACATTAAATAGCTAAGATAATTTACCACAATTCATTTAAGATATAACAAAAACCCACAATAATTTTCATTTGAATAAAAGAGTATCCAAAGGGAATCACCACTGACAAGATAAGCAAGTCAACTGAATTCAAACACAAAAATGTGAGGGAGAGATAAGTCAAACCACCAATGCTACCAACTCACCAACTATGCCCCACTCCCAAATACCCATGACAAAAAATGACCTTAAGGCCAAGAGTCACAAAGGTTTCACTACCCCTCAGGGTACTACTACTCTCCACTTGGCCCCTGCTATTGTACTCTTTCAACAGATGCTGTACTTCATTCTACCAAAAACCCCAAAGAAAAAGTTCTCATCACCAAAACCCTCATTGGATGGTATTACAACAGATACAGACATGTTTTTACCAATGGAAAGAACTTTAAAGAAATCATGTGATTATAGCTAAAACCTCCTATATGTGCTTCTCCCATTTTTGTGGGACCACCATGGACACAAATAAAAAATTAAGCCAATACTGGCTTCTTTTTTCCCCAATCAATCTGAACTTATTTTAGCTCATAAAGTCTAATTCAAATAGCTTTTAGATTAAGATACATATACATACATACATACATACATACACACACACATGCAAATACAACATATAGGTATATATAACCAATATAGTCAGAGACTAAGTTCTTCATTTTCAGAGTCAGTCTAAGTGACTAGTTAAGTTATCCTTTACATTCAGCTAAGTTAACATTTTGCCCACACTTAATACATTAACAGGACAATACATTCACATTCTAACGTAAAGAAGTTTTCAACTGCAAGTGAAATGAAAAGGTCCCTTGGTAATGTCATTTCCCTATCAATTTCCTTTTTAAAAGCAAGAATTATCCTTTATAGGGGCTGCTTCTAAGTATTTCTAATAATCCTGAATAGAGATCATTGTGCTTTTGGTCTCATTGCTTGAGTTGTGCTACTTTGGCTGCCTTGTTCTTTTTTTTTTTAGTGAGGCAATTGGGGTTAAGTGACTTGCCCAGGATCACACAGCTAGTAAGTGTTAAGTGTCTGAGGCCAGATTTGAACTCAGGTACTCCTGACTCCAAGGCCAGTGCTCTATCTACTGCTCCATCTAGCTGCCCCAGCTGCCTTGTTCTTAACTGAGCTTCTTATTCTATTTGTATTTCCAGTGCTCATTAGCACAGTGCTTCTACATTTAAGTACCATGCAAATTATTACTACAACTATAACATTTTGTTATTTCATTAAGAATATACAAACCTTTGCAGAGGATTCCTTGAATTCAGAGAGATTATCCTACAAAAAAAGGAAAGAAAATAATAAGTTATGAAAAACTGAGAAATTGTGGGAAGCATAAGTAGTAATTTGACACAAAATAGCTATTTCTGGGAATAAATCTAGAGATGTTTTAAATTGTTTTGAACAATGACATGTGTAAATTCAAGTGCAGGTAGGTAATAACGAAAAAAAGAACATTAACTATGAAAAGAATACAGATCCAGGGCAGCTAGTTGGATCAATGGATAGAGCACCAGCCCTGGAGTCAGGAGGACCTGAGCTCAAATCCAGCCTCAGACACTTAACACTTACTAGCTGTGTGACCCTGGACAAGTCACTTAACCCCAAGTGGAGGGAGGGAGGAAGGGAGAGAGGGAGGGAGGGAAGGGAAGAAGGAAAGGAGGGAGGGAGGGAGGGAGGGAGGGAGGGAGGGAGGTAGGGAGGAAGGGAGGGAGGGAGGGAGGGAGGAAGGAAGGAAGGAAGGAAGGAAGGAAGGAAGGAAGGAAGGAAGGAAGGAAGGAAGGAAGGAAGGAAGGAAGGAAGGAAGGAAGGAAGGAAGGAAGGAAGGAAGGAAGGAAGGAAGGAAGGAAGGAAGGAAGGAAGGAAGGAAGGAAGGAAGGAAGGAAGGAAGGAAGGAAGGAAGGAAGGAAAAAAATAATACAGATCCAGATGACAGAGAGTAGTACCAGTATATATAATTATTTTTAACTATACCCTTCAGTTCAGCTAGGTGCAACAGTGGATAAAGCACCGGCGCTGGATTCAGGAGAATCTGAGTTCAAATCCAGCTTCACACTTGACACTTACTAGCTGTGTGACCCTGGGCAAGTCACTTAACTCACACTGCCCCACAAAAAAAAAAATAATAATAATAATACAGATCTGAATCATGCCTGTCCAACCTCTGAAAAAGAAAAACCTTTAGTAACTCTTATTCCACTGGAAGTATAAAATAGAAAAAGGTACTGTAAATAATGCATTGATCATATATGTAAATGTTCAAGCATAACTATTCATATAACACCATAAAGTTCAATATATACAGATTTATATATCACTATATATACACAAAAGGTTTCATTAATGAAAGTAATATTTAATACCAATACAGGAAAAAATTTGAATGAGAACCGAACAATAATTTAGCAGATACTCTGCTTGAAGTGTTTGTTGTTCTAAGTACCAGTGGCAAGTTCCAGACATCTCACTTACAAATCTTCACTCTGTTTTCTGTTTTTGTGGAGGATAGGTTTCTGTTTTTGACAAATCAAAGCTGCTTTACAACTATTTACTTTTAAATATATTAAAACAACCCACAAAATCTCATAACAATTTTTTCATCACTCTTCTTTAATTTCCATTCATTGTTTTCCTTGAAGATACAATTCATGTATCTTAGTGTCCTCACTGAAATTTTTTTCCTTATACTTAATAACAGGGAGCACCTAGGTGGTGCAGTGGATAAAGTACCGGCCCCAGATTCAGGAGGACCTCAGTTCAAATCCGGCCTCAGGGGCAGCTAGGTGGCGCAGTGGATAGAGCACCGGCCCTGGATTCAGGAGGACCTGAGTTCAAATCTGGCCTCAGACACTTAACAACTTACTAGCTGTGTGACCCTGGGCAAGTCACTTAACCCCAAATGCCTCACAACTCCCCTCCAAACCACCCCCCCAAAAAAAACCCCAAAACAAATCTGGCCTCAGACACTTGACACTTACTAGCTGTGACCCTGGGCAAGTTACTTAATCCTCTCTGCTCTGCAACATTCCCTCCCCCCAAAAACCTTATACTTAATAACTAATTATTGTATTAACACCAAGGTTTTACCCCTTTTCTAAAATGTCTTCATCCAGAAATCATTCAGTGTGGGAAATCTCCCTTAGAGATTTAATTTAGTCAGGCCAAAATCTAATCAGAGTTTAAAAAAAAAGCTCTAATGTTGGTGTTTCCTCAGATAGGTCGTAGGAAAATTCTCAACAATACAATAATCCAAGACAATCCCATAGGACTTTTGTTTTGTTTTGTTTTAAGTGAGGCAGTTGGGGTTAAGTGACTTGCCCAGGGTCACACAGCTAGTAAGTGTTAAGTGTCTGAGGCTGGATTTGAACTCAAGTACTCCTGATTCCAGGGCCAGTGCTCTATCCACTGTGCCATCTAGCTGCCCCCTCCCATAGGACTTTTGATGAAGCATACTAACCACCTCCAAAGAACAAACAGATATTTATATTGAAACTGACCAGACTTTTCTTTTTTTTCTTTTAATCAAGTTTTCCTGCACAAAAATGACTATACATGTATAAGCCATATTTGATTGTTTTACTACGTCAAGGAGGGAGGAGGGGAGAAAGGGATAGAATCTGGAACTCAAAACTTCAACAAAGAATTGTTTTAACATGTAATTGTGGACTAAACAAGTTACTTAACCCCCACTGCCCCACCAAAAAAAGCGGGGGGGGGGGCAGCTAGGTGGCACAGTACATAAATCACTGGCCCTGGATTCAGGAGGACCTGAGTTCAAATTTGGCCCCAGATACTTAACACTTACCAACTGTGTGACCCTGGGCAAGTAACTTAACATGTACTTGGGGAGATGAAATAAAATACTGGTTTGGGGTTTTTTGGTTTTTGGGTTTTTTTTGGTTTTTTTTAGTGAGGCAATTGGGGTTAAGTGACTTGCCCAGGGTCACACAGCTAGTAAGTGTCAAGTGTCTGAGGCCGGATTTGAACTCAGGTACTCCTGAATCCAGGGCCGGTGCTTTATCCACTGTGCCACCTAGCCGCCCCCCCTGGTTTGGGGTTTTTTTTAATTAAAAATGCTTTTAAAACAGTTTTTTAAAATTCACAGATGCATTCAGGAAAGGAAAAACTATACACATAAAGAAAAACATTCATATAATGACCCTCCAACCAAGCCTATTAATACTGAACATAAAACCCCAAAGGAACACAGATGTTGGTATTTCAAATATGGAATTTGACATTTGCAGATTTATACTAACCTTAACTGTTGAAGGGGATAAGAAGGCATCAAGTTTTCGTCGTTTTTGTTCTATTAAGAGCAAAAGCAATAATCAAAAGAAAGAATACTTGATTTTTAAACCACTATAAATACATTGTTAGTTTCAATTAGCTTCTTTATCAAAGAATAGGAATGCTCAAAAAGAAAAAAGCATATTTTTTTCCCATTTAAAAACTGAATTTTTTTCTTTTTTAAATTTCTTTTTAAAATTTCACTTACCCTTTTCAGACTCTGATGTGTCTGGTCGGAGACCTGGGGCCTTTAAAAAGCCAACAACTGCTACTTTTTCACCTCCTTTTATAATTTCCTCGGCTTTGGTTTCCTTTGGAATATCTCTTTCTCTGGATGGTTCCTTTTCTCTCTCTTTTTCTACATTCGATTTTGAATCTATGTTGACTCCAAGACCCATCTTGCATTTTTCATCTTTGGAAGCCCTTTCTTCCTTTTTAACTTTTTCTTTGTCACACCTGAGTATTTTATCTTTTGTTTCCCTTATTTTTTCATCTTTGTTTGTTTGGTCATCCTTTGGCTTTTCCTTACTTTCTTCAGCAAATAGCTTGGACTCGGCAAAAGCAAATGCAATCTTTTCTTTTTTCTCTTTTTCTTTACCAGTTTTTTCTTTCTCAATGTCTTTTATAATTTTGCTGTTTAACAAAAAACAGATACATCCTCCAATTTTAAAAATATGAACATTTTATCTTACAATATAAATTCTTAGTTTCACAAACATCAAGTAATGAAATCAACTAGGCTATATTTACTATACATCACCTGTATATAGCACCACATCTGTCATGCAATAAATACCTATTGATTTCCCAATTGATAAGCAGTAAAATATACTACAAGGTATAAGGATTCACAAGACAAAATTTCCTACTTAAATCCTTTGAGCTTTTTTCTGGTTTATTTGTAGTCATGATGTTAAAGGACTCCCACTACAGAGAACTGGGAGGTTAATCCAGTATGTATCAAAGGTGGGACTTTAGTCTCCAACTAATTTTGAGGCGGGAGGTGAGGCAATAGGGGTTAAGTGACTTGCCCAGGATCACACAGCTAGTGAGTGTTAAGTGTGTAAGGCCAGATCTGAACTCATGTCCTCCTGACTCCAGGACTGGTGCTCAATCCACTAAGCCACCTAGCTGCCCCTCCAACTAATTTTTAATGTTTCTTTCTAACATTTTCTACAGGTCCTGATGTTAATTAATCCATTTATTCTCATTTATTTACTTAATAGATTCTTGGTTCTAAAAGAAAGTAGATTCCCACCATTACAGATTTACTGTCTATTTCTCCCTAAAAATAACTTATTTTTTTTCCTTTTCCAAATGACATTTTTACAGTACTTAGTACAATGCTGCAACATAATAGGCTCTTATTAATATATACTTGTTTTCTTCCTCCTCTCCTTTAAGTACTCAGATGCAATGCTATTTAGTACATATTTGAGTAAAAAATATATCAAATAAATGAATTTGTTTATAATGTATTTCAGCTTCCATTTGTTCCTTCAGTTAATTCTATATTTACTGTTGCCTTAACTGAAATGATTCCTACTTTTGTTTTTGAGTATAGCTCCAAAAAGATTTTGCTCCACGTCCTTATTTTGAGTTTCTTTTTAAAAAGAATACATATTATTGGATTCTACTTCCTCATCCATTTTGTGATCTTTCTCTCCATCTTTCATGCCTTTACAATTTCGTGCCCCATTCTTTTCAAAGAAGTTGAAAAATAAGAAGTATTCACAGCATTAGTGTCTAAACATCTCTCTATACCTTTTCCCAGATATCAGTCACAAGATTTAATCCTACTTTTCTTTTTTTTTCTTCTTTCTTTTTTCTTTTTTTAGTGAGGCAATTGGGGTTAAGTGACTTGCCCAGGGTCACACAGCTAGTAAGTATTAAGTGTCTGAGGCTGGATTTGAACTCAGGTACTCCTGACTCCAGGGCCGGTGCTCTATCCACTGCGCCACCTAGCTGCCCCCCTACTTTTCTTTTAATCCTTCATTTTAGTATGCTCTAAATTCAAAAAGACTGAATGCCAAACAAAAGACTTTATATTTGTATCTTGAAACAATAAGGAGACATTGGCACTTACTGAATAGAAAAGTAACATGGTCAAAACTGCAGCTAAATGGAAGAAACTTAAGCTAACCAGCAGATGAATGAGGTGAAGTCCTAAACCTATTCGTAACTAAGTTATATCAGATCTAGACACAAAAATGAAAAATGTATAAAATACACAATACTAGGGAACTAGAACAAGTCAAAATACAGTAAAGTTGTACTTTTTACCTGTCAAAAATACTGTTTCCATTGTTTGTAGTCATTTTTGATGCTGTATGGGCTGTTTTGCCATGAATTTTCAGAGAAGACTGAAATTTTTCCTTTAATTTATCTGAAAATTAAAAAAAAATAAACTCTTGATTCCCCCCTGGAAAGCAGGTAGCAGGTGGGAGCTGAGGGAGGAACTGCTTTTTTTTTTTTTGGCTTTCCCTTTAAAGGGACAAACTTCTTGCAAAAGATGGGTTTTAGCTGAGACTTAGAAGAAGCCAAAAGAGTTAAGGAAGGAATTGTGTTATGAAAACCTATAAAAGCCCAATTTTATATTTGAACATGAAGACAAATGAGTTTCATGATAGAGGTAGCCAACATAAGCTTCACAAATGACTTCTTGTAGACTGAAGCGGGGAGAAAGTTGAGTAATTATCATAACATGAGATGAGAAACATGTTGAGTTTGAGATCTCAGTATGCATTTGGCAACTTGAGACTCTTTGTAGTTTCCTATTTCTGCCTTTCCATAACATTTGCAGTCTATCCATAACATGTGAACATTTCAAATATTTTAACACAGCAATTATGTCACTGATATGACCTCTCTTCTCTAAGACAAATATTATACATTCCTGCATCAAGCACTCAAAGGCCTTTGTCTAATTTAGTCTCCTCTGAATGATCCCAAACATATAAATGTCCTTGCTACAAAATATTCAATGATGGTAGGATTTCCTCAAACACTTAATATATAAATTTTTTTATCTCCAATGTTTTAAAAATTACTTACCAGTGTCCTCAGTACTGCTTTCTTCTACCTTAGCTGCAGTTATTGAGAGTGACGTAGTTAGTCCAACACCACCAGAGGCATTTTGTATGGGTGCAGGAACTATATTCCTCAGAGGAGGGTCTTTGAGATGAAATTCACTTTCTGGTACCATGGAAAGTTTTCTATTTTTCAACTGCCCAGAATAGCTTAAAATTAAGTGTTAAACCATAAGTGTCAAAAATAAAAGTAAATCAAGAAAACTGTTTTACCTCAAACTTGGTCCTATAAGCAACTAATTGTAACATATTTTATTTTGATTTTTACATTACCTGAAAGCTTTTTTAGAGTTTAAAAAAGAAAGCAGTTATTTAATTTCCTTCAAAACTACACACTACAGTAATACACACTACAGTTTTGAACTTAATGTAACAAAGCAATACTTGTGACTATATTTATTATAAAAACATAATTTATCTCTTCCAATCCACAAGATATTATACATCATTTTAATGCTGCTCTATTTATCCACTATATAATTAAGAAATGCTATTTTAGTTCTCCACACTTTTTGAGCCATTATGAAAAAACTAAATGTTTAAGTAATAGTATAGATTTTGCACTGTTTTATACGCATAACTAAATGTCACAACAAGCCCCTATATTAGAAATATTTAGAAATATACTTGAAATATTCTAATAAATAATTTTAAAATAACATTGTTTTACCCCATGGCCAGTGCATAAAGATCAGGTCTCTTCTCTTTTTCTTCTTGACAGATCTTATGGACTCGTTTTTCCAAAGCCTGACCCAGGTTTAAGACTTTTGGGTACCAAGGAAGTATTTTTGTGAGTACTATCAAAATATTTCTGATATGGGTGTATTCGCCAGTTTCAAGGCAATGTACAGAAGCCTAAAATACAGATTTCAATAATTATTCAAGTAAATTATTAATAGAAACAAAACTTTATGACTGAAAACCTTAGTTTTCTATTTACCTTTGTTAGCTTATAGTGCCACTTGTGTACAACATGTCGGAAATTCTCATAATCTAGTTGATCAGCTTTGTTTCCACCATCAAATCCAGTTGCTCTTAATATGGTAAGGAAGCCTGGATAATTACCACATTCCTAAAGAGAAATTAATTTTAAAGTTAGATACTCAAGTATCACAATAAGGAACTTCTCCAATCACTTGCCATGATGGACATGAAACATTTATTTTATTTTTTCCAGTTACATGTAAAGGTAGTTTTCAACATTCATTTTCGTAAGATTTAGAGTTCCAAATTTTTCTCCCTCCCTCCCTTTCCTTCCCCCTCCACAAGACATCAACCAGGTTATAGATGTACAATCCACAACTGCTCTTTTTATCAGTTCTTTCTAGGGGGGTAGACAGTATGCTTCATCCTTAGTCCCCTGGGATTGTCCCGGATTATTGAGAGCATTACTGAGAATGGAAGCAATATTGTTTGATGAAAAACTATTATTCAATTAACTATTCTCAACTATACAATTCCAAAGGAATAAAACATACAATACACCTCCAAAGGCAAAATGACCTCACTATGTTGGGATCTGATTGTGACTGACCATATCAATACTAGTTCAGAAGGCTCTTCCACAGGTAGTACACATTTGGAATATTATTCTCTAAATTTGTGCATCTCACATTTCTTTTTCAATTTTTCAATTCTGCTCCTTCTCTGATAATTCCACATCTATTACTTCTCCTGAGATTCCTTGATTTTTTTTTCAGAATCATTTCATTATTATCTTTTAAACTAATGAATTATTTAGCTAATATTGACCTTTTTATCCCTTGGCTCAATATGAGCAATTCATATTCCTGTTTTTGGATGTCAATATTCGTATAAAGTGTAATTCATGTTGTATTCATATGGTTTCTGTTTGTGTCTGCAAGATAGATTCTCATGGTTTGTTAGATAATACCATTTTCAGGAAAGTTTTGAAAGAGAATGATTTTTTTATCTTGTCAAGTTTATACCACTATCTACTAATATAAACATGAGTTTTGTTGCTCTTGTTATTTTATGCATTCCTGGTATACTTCCAATTTGGTCATACTGTATATGTAATCTTTATAAAATAATACATCCTAGTTTTCTTTCTCTGCTTTGATTTTCCTTAGGCTGGGTATCAAGGACATTGACAGAATTTGGTAGGGGGGTTCTACTAGAAGTTTTTCAGTTTTATGTAAAACTATTGTGTTTTTTCTTTTGAGAGTCCACTTGAGGTTTATCAGTTCTTGACTTTCAAATCTATTTTAAAGCTGAAATTGCTGTTTGAGGTTTAAATTTGTTGTCTTGCTGGGGTTTTATTAGTTGAAAATCCAATGTATCCTACTGCTTACAATGTGTGACAGAAATTTCATCTATGTGTTGGCATTATCTTTAGTAAAATTATTCTACTGCCTGTCATTTATCCTTTGACTGACCCATTCCTTAGGATTAAGTTCAAATTACTTCCAGTAGATTTTTAATCATAATTTCAGTGTCCTTTGGATTTTTACTATACTATGGTCAAGAAAGCATGTGTTTAATATTCCTCCTTTTCTGTATTTGTTTCCAATGTTTCTATTAGTACACAGTCAATTTTTGAAACTTTATAAATTATCAGATACAGAAGGGAAATACCAAAATGGAAAACTTCAAAAAAGAAAAAGTTATTTTACTTGAGGAAATGCATATTAGCATTAATTTTTAAAATTTAACACATCTTTTTCCTACCATTTCATATATTGTGATACCACTATGCCACTTAGTCACAGTTGCTAGTGTGAGATTAAAATTGGATATTAGATCATAAATCTACCCTACTTAACAACCTTTCCCTTAATTTATCTCCCAGACTAGTAAATGGAAGAAGCTTCTGGTTTTCTAGATAGAGCTTTTATTGTATGGTAGTCACAAGGTGATGTTGATTAGAAGGATAGGAAAGTAGAAATGCAATACAAATCGTCTTAAGTCTAGGCTTAGTCTATATTCCGTATAAAACTCACCAAAAGCGGAAGGCTACCTTTGGGGCGAGAGACAGAGTCAAGCGCGTGCTGTTAACCGAGAGCCGGGCCGAGTCAAACTTAACTCGGTCTCTCGCCCCAAAGGTGGCCTTCTGCTTTTGGTGAGTTTTATATGGAATATAGACTAAGCCTAGACTTAAGACGATTTGTATTGCATTTCTACTTTCCTATCCTTCTAATCAACATCACCTTGTGACTACCATACAATAAAAGCTCTATCTAGAAAACCAGAAGCTTCTTCCATTTACTAGTCTGGGAGATAAATTAAGGGAAAGGTTGTTAAGTAGGGTAGATTTATGATCTAATATCCAATTTTAATCTCACAGTTTGGCGACCACGAAGGGACTTGGAAATGCATATTAGTATTAATTTTTAAAATTTAACACATCTTTTTCCTACCTTTTCATATATTGTTCTACCACTATGCCACTTAGTCACAGTTGCTAGCATGTAGCACAAAAATCTGCCATATCTACTTGCTTCATTTTCAGTACAACTTGCCACTGTGTAAACTATATCCGAGAAAACCTGCAAGACAGAAATTTAAAATGTGAAATAATTTCTTAATTAAAAACCAATTTAGGGAAGCTAGGTGGCACAGTGGATAAAGCACCAGCCATGGGTTCAGGAGGACCTGAGTTCAAATCTGGCCTCAGACACTTAACACTTACTAGCTATGTGACCCTGGGAAAGTCACTTAACCCCAAATGCCTCACCAAAAAAACCAAAAAAAAAAAAACCCCACCAATTTAATAGATTTCGATTTCAATTTTAAGCTTTCTTAAATATATGATTACTATGTTATTAAAAACATTATAGTATCTTGCTAAAGTGGTAATATTAATTATTTAATAGATATTTAAATGAGAAAATTACAAGAAAAAGAAACTGAAATCCATGGCAACATTTTGTTGGTTTTTTGTTTTGTTTTTTAACTCAGGTCCTCCTGAATACAGGGCCAGTGCTTTATCCACTGCACCACCCAGCTGCCCCATGATGGCAACGTTTTGAAGAATACTTGTTTTCTGTAATGCAACTTCAGTCAACTTTCAAAAATAAAACTAAAAACACAAACAACTAAACATTTTTTAATTTCACAAGAACATTAAGGAAATATGGAAATCCTTTTAGCCCCCCAAAAAATCTGTTTAGATCAGGTACTTACAATATGCATCAAATAAGTCTATATTACCAGACACAAAACAGGGCATCTACTTTATGTGTCTCTTCTATGATTCTGGTTATTTATCTCCAGTTCTTAGTACATCCCACACAATAATAACTGCTTGATGATTAGCTTACTGAGATAAAATGAATTAAACAACCTTACTGATAAAATATAAAAGCCTTAATACAAAGGAAACAATGAAATTTAAACTTTGAAGAGGCTTAGTCAAAAAAAAATCTTGCAATTACCTCTATTAAAAGTCAATTTCCAAAATCTATTTATAGCTATCCAAAAAAAAAACCCTGTAAAGGGTATGACCAAACATTTTTTCTAAGAAATACTAAAATAAGTAATAGTAATAATAATAATAATAATAGTAACTAACTGGAAAAGAAAATTGAGATTATGTATTCAAAGTGATGGGAGAAATTTTTGTGTATTAATCTTCACAGTAAATAGGAACTCAAGGAATCAGTCAATAGTCTGGGAGCTTTGAGCTAATAATATTGTTTCAAAGAAAGACAATTACTGATGTTTTATTTTTATTTTTAATTTTTACTACACTCAGTCTGTGAAAGGTTTAAGTTCTGTTTCCTCCTTCACTTTATTTTTTTGTCTTTACTTTTATTTTCCAGTTTTTTCCCACCACAAAAAGAGCTGCTAGAAATATTTTGTAAATACACACATTCTTTTATAAATATAATGTATATACATATAGAATCTTTTCTTATGTCTTCTATTTATTGTGGTAAAGACATACAAGGGGTATGGGTAGAACTAAAGTGTTTAGTAAGTTTTGAGTTATAATTTGTATTGCTTTTCAAAAAAAATACTTTTTGTTGTTGTTCAATTGCTCACTTGCATCCAACTCTTCATGACTCCATTTACCATAGCATGTGAGGTCCTGTTATCCTCCACTATCTCTATAAGTCTGTCCAAGTTTATGTTCATTGTTTCCATCTCATCCTCTGCCATCCCCTTATTCCTTTTGCCTTCAATCTTTCCCAACATGAGGGTCTTCTCATTATATGGTCAAAGTACTTAAACTTCAGGTTAAGTATATAACCTTCCAATGAATAGTCTGAATTAATTTAAGTATCGACTAATTTGATACCTCTATTTCTCCTCATCCAAAGGCCTTCCAAAAGTTTTTTCCAGCACAATTCAAAAGCCTCAATTCTGTCCAATTTTCACAGTCATACAATGCTGTTGGAAAAGCCAAAGCTTTGACTATAGAGACCTTGTCAGCAAAGTGAAGCTTTTGCTTTTTATTCTGCTGTTGAGCTTTACCACGGGTTTTCATGCAGGGAGCAAGCAACAAGGCTTCAGTCATTACCTGAAGTTACTGTTGAAGCCAAGAATATAAAATATAAAATCTGACACTGCTTCTTCTATCTGCCAAGAAGTGATGGGAGCAGGTACCAAAATCTTTGTTTTTTATGTTGTTTCAAGCCATATTTACAACCTCACAAGAGGCTTCTTAATTCACATTCACTTCCAGACATCAGAGTCCACATCTGAGATTGTTGATATTCCTCTCAGAATCCTTAATTCTGGCTTTTGATTTTATAATAAATAAAAAACTTTAAATCTTCCAAGTTAAAAAAAATCAGTATAGAGTACCGGTCATGGATTCAAGAGGACCTGAGTTCAAATCCAGCCTCAGACCCTTGATACTTACTAGCTGTGTGACCATGGGCAAGTCACTTAACCCCAAACGCCTCACCAAAAACAAACAAACAAAAATATCAGTAATACTGAATACTACTCTGATATTTAAATCTAGAATGAAAGTAATTCTGAAATCCAACAAATACTGTTTAGGAAAGTAGAAACTTTACAAGGTGCTACTAAAGTTAGTATACCTGAAGCTTCTGTGTAGAAACAACCACAGTAAATATTTTTAATAATGTAGAGAACTGATTTCTATTCAAAAAGTAAGCAGTGATGAAATTGAAGATTTTTTGAAGTAGCAGAACAGATTTAAAACAGAAAGAAAAAATGTTTACAAATAAAGAACTTACTCGATCATAACAGAGAAGAGTGGAAAAATTGGGAGTTTTCTGTTGATGTACCAACTCCACAAAATGAGAACAGTAAACAGCATCAATTGCTGAAAAAATGCACCGAGGAAACAAACATAACTGTAGAAATTTTGTGATAGTTTCATTTTTGGTAGATTCTACAGAAACAAAATATAAAATATTAATGTTTTATTATTCATTTAAGACAAATATTTTTATTTTTTAATTTTCATTTCAGATTTCCCTTTCTCTTAACAGTGAGAGGAAAGAAAAAGGATGAGGTGGGAGAGTAGGGAAGGTGAGGGGGTGACATAACATTTCTTTTTTTTTAATAAATGCTTTTTTAAAAAATTCATCTTTGTCGGCTGGATTTGATCTAGTGGAATCATTTTTTTAAAGTAATAAACATTTTTTAGTTTTAGTTTTGGGTTCCAATTTTTATTCCTACTTCCCTCCTTCCCCTCCCTCCTACCTGAGGTGGTAAGCAATCACATATGGGTTATACATGACCTAATATTTCTTAAGTACAAACTAGGCATTTCTAAACACTTGAGTTAAAACTACAACGAGAGAACACTAACTTAAAGAAAGCTACAGTTTACCTCAGAATGACAAAAATAAAGTAGAGGTAGAAAATGTAAAGAATATAAAATGAAAATGACGATCACTGAAATCAAGAGTACATAAAACCCCGTTCTCCAATCTAAACTCTAGTCTCAGGGGAATTCCATTCAATTAAATTATCTAGATAACCCAAGGCTAGGGTTGGGGTCTGAGTACAGAGACAGTTTCTGGTTCAAGGGTAACAAGATGTCACCTCTAAGTCCCTCATTTTAATATAGTATTGTATTAACCAATCAGAGTTGATTACCACACCTCTTCCAAAAAATACATTTAAGCTCTAACCTTGTCTAAGCTTTGTTTCAGGCTAAATTTGAACTAAGGAAAATGAGTCTATGTCACTGATACAGTGGATAGAGTGCAAAACCTTGAGTCAGGACAAGAAGTCATACAATCTTTGCCAAAAAAAAAAAAAAACAGATAGAGGCAATTCAGGGGATAGAGAAAATTCCCTAAGACAAATTCTGGAGCAGCAAAAACCTTAAAAGGAGAGTGTAAGACAATTTTCCAAACAAAAACAACGTGGAAGGTCAGCAGGATAAGACAAGGAACAGGCCTTTGGGAGCCACGGAATCAGCAGCACAACAGCTACAACAAAAGGGTCTCTCTGCCAGCACTGAGGGCAAGGCTCTGGTATTTTGCCTAGGCTCAGATTCAAATCACAGTCATGGGTAGCAATGAAAAGGGATAATGGTCAAAATTCCAGGGCAAAAAAAGGACATTTGCAGACCACAGCACAGGCCAGGAGAGTAGTGAACAAATCTCTCTTTAGATGATACCACCTTAGAAGAACTGAAAACTTTTGGATTCTCATCCAGAACAAAACTCCTGAAGCTTGGTGCCATCTATCTGAAAGCTTCTGGAGACAAAGCCAATTTCTAGCATGCCAAAATACTGAGAATGTAAATTGCTCTTAAAAGGAAAATCTTTTCTTTTTGGGAAGAAATATATCTAGGGAGCAGCCAGATGACACAGTGGATAGAGCATCAGCCCTGGATTCAGGAGGACCTGAGTTCAAATCCAACCTCAGACACTTGACACTTACTAGCTGTGTGACCCTGGCCAAGTCACCTAACCCTCACTGCCCTGCCCCGCCCCAAAATTTTATATATATAAATGGCATAAAATACAACAAAATCTGGGTAACTTTAACTGTTAATAAGATTAAAGACTAAATGGATATGCTAATATTTTAGACAATAATACATAAGCATAGTTCAGAGATTAGTAGTTATAGGAGGAGAATTGAAAAGACCATGAGACTTACTAGCTAAAAGCCAATTATCTTTTTCCAGGTTTATTCTCTGTAGAACCCTCTGAACATGTTCCATCTGTTTTTTTTCTTCTTCTAGAAGTTTGTCCTGAAGAGCAGTACAACGCTCTTTTTCTTTTTTCTTTTTATTTAGAGGCTGTCAACATAAATACATTTTTAATGAAAACATTATTTCTTTTTTTATACTTGAAATTTAAATGTAATATCTTACCAATTATTCATTCTGCATAAAAATCTTTATTCCTAAGTACACTAACCTGGAAATTAAACATTAAAACTGTATCTTCAAATGAATTATAAAAATGAACATAATATATAATATATCCAAACAGAATCTTTCATGAAGATTCAACAATTATTTTTAATTCTTATATAATTACAAATTAAGATTCTGAGTTAGTCTAGTAGTTAACAACATACCATTTCTTGATTGTCATCAATTGCTTTCATCTGGACTTTAAGTTTATGGACTTCTCTTTCATAGCTGTTATGAGGTACCGCAAGGTCATACATTGTCAATGTCCAGAACGTAACATAGAACTGTGGACTGATATCATCCCACACTTTGGAAACATGCAAGGAGATCACTGCTTCATGGACCGGGGCCATCACTAACTCACAGGATGCAATATATTTATGAACTTTGTGTTGCTGTTTATTTCCCTTTTCGGTTTTTTTAAGTTCATCATATTTTGACTAGAAATGGGAAAAAACAAAAAAAAAACACCACTAGATATTTTGCATTGGTACACGTTTTTGCTATAAATAAACAATCTATCAAATCACTGTTTCTACCAGTGTCAAAATTAATGAAGATGATGCTTCTATTTAAAATTCAATACTGAAATATATATGAATGAATCTGAGCTATGCACCATGCTAAGTGCTCAGGTTATAAACAGATAATGTGACACTCCAACACAAGGAGCTAATTCTAATTAGAAGAAATTATAAGATTTAAATTCTTGAGCTTAAAGTCTTATCAACAGTAAAATTGAGGATTCTAAACATAGAATCATTTTTATTTTGTTAGTAGCAATTTAACAAATACAGAAATTACAGAAAACTTACAATAGCTTATTTGATGCTAATGAAAATATCCCCTTACTTACTGAAATATGGTGTGCATACATTGGTCTAGACAGGAAAAATGCTGCATCATGGGGTGTATGATATTCATTACAAAGCACATCAATTGATGGCACTCGTTTAATGTAATCCTCTGTATTTAGATTAGATGCCAAAAACCCACCAAACTGTACCAGTGTATCATGACACTAAATTGAAAAGAAAAACAGAAATTTTTAAAATCAAAAAGATATATCTAAATTTGAAAAGTTTCTTAGGAGCCAAGATAGCAAGCATATTGAGAATAACCACTAAGCTCAATTCTCCCAAAAGTCAAAACAAATTTGAAATAATTTTTCAGATCAAATTAAATTTTGCGAACTCCCGAGAACTGATCAGAAAGATTATCAGAAAGATATTGCTCATATGCAGTTCCAGAGCTTTAGTCACAGTTCCAAGACCATGAGGAAATACTGACTGATGAAGAACTGTGAATGACTTAAATATTTTCAACAATACAATTACCCAAGACAATCCCAAAAGACTTTTAATGAAGCATACCATCCACCTCCAAATAAAGAGCTGATACTGATGGGACACAGACTGAAGCATGCTACTTTTCATTTTCTTTTTCAAATATATGTCAGTTTTAACTGTCAAAACAACTTGACAGAAGCAATGCATCCAAAATTTGAATTTATAAGAATACAAGTCATTCCCCAATTGAGAAACATTTAAAGGATATGAACAAGCAGTTTTCTGATGAAGAAATCTATTGCTATATGAAAAAATACTCTAAATGACTACTAATCAGCGAAATGCAAATTAAAATAACCCTGAGGTACCATCTCACACCTATCAGATTGGCTACCATGACAAAAAAGGAAAAAAATTAATGTTGGAAAAGCTGTGGAAAAAAATTGGAACACTAATGCATTGTTGGTAGAGCTGTGAACTGATCCAACCATTCTGGAGAGCAATTTGGAACTATGAGACTGTTCATACCCTTTGACCTAGTGGTACCACTGCTAGGTCTATATTCCAAAGAGATCATAAGGAAGGACTTCCATGAACTGATGCTGAGTGAAAGGAGTAGAAGTAGGAGAACGTTGTACAAAATGACAGCAACATTGTGTGATGAACTGTGATTAAAAAAATCAAATTGTGAAAATAGAAAAAATAGAAAAAAGAACTGGAATCTAAATGCAGATTGAACCATACTGTTTCTACTTTTTGGGTGTTTTTTTTTAAGTTTTCCCTTTTCTTATTCACAGCATGACTAATACAGAAATATGTTTAATGTGATTGTACATACATAACCTATATCACACTGCCTTCCGTCTTGAGGAGGAAGGAGGGAAGGGAAAGAAAGAAAAAAATTTGGAAATAAAAATCTTATAAAAAATGTCGGAAACTGTCTCTACATGTAACTGGAGAATAATGAAATACTTTTATGAAAAAAAAAATTGAAACTGGTATATGGGAAGGTTTATCAGCACTTCATAGAAGCAAGCATAGTTTTTGATAAACCTACATATCCCAGCTATTAAGACTATTCAACAAAGCTTACTGGAAAAATTAGTAGTCTGATAAAAACTAGACAGAAACAAAAATCTCACACCAAAATGAATTAAAATTGGATTCAGGATTTAAGTAGAAAGGTGAGGTCACGGGGAAATTAATGAAACATGGAAAAAATTATCTATCAGATGTATAACAGGAATTCATATCAGGTTCCCACTAGTTAAAATTTAAGTTCAAAACCAACAAAAACAAATGCAGCTAAAATTACAAAAGACACAGGGCAGAATTAAAAATCCAAACATCTCTGACCTCACATGCATCAAACTGGTTAAGTTGACTAAAAGGAAAAGTCATAAAAACTGGAAAAGCAAGATGAATTATCTTCAAAATCAACTTAGTATTATATCCAAAAATATTAAACTGTGTATAACCTTTAATCAGGCAATAGGGCAACTCAGTCTACTCCAAAGAGACTGAAAAAATAATAAAAAGATCATACTTGTTAAAAAAAATATTTACACCAGCTCTTCTTTGTGGTGGCAATAATACTGTAAAGATAAACAACCTGCAATTACATAGAAACTCTGACCAACATAAAGACCAAGCAGAATCCCAAAGTACTCATGATGAAAAGTATCTACTTCCAAATAGTTTTCATTGATTGAACTGTGAAAAAACAAACATTAATTTTTTATTTTATTTTATATGTGCTTTTTACTCTAAGTTATTTTCTCCTATAACTGCTTAAGTCATAGTTTTCTAAACTTAACTCTTCTACAGATCAACTGAATTCTAACCCTTTGGGGTTGCAGGTGGACCTCAGTGAATCTTTATGCCACACTAACCTATGACTGAAGGATGTCTAGTTGAATATTAACTAAATTTGAACCATTATCTCTGACCTTGCAAATGAAGCACAGAAGGAAAGGTGCACCCCTTCAATTTCCAATTTCCAAACAAATATATTGTTTCCCACACCTTAGCTATTTAGCTAATTATTTTGTCTTCAACTTTACTATCCTGTTCCATTTTTTGTTCTGCACTTCCAAAATCTATAAAAGGAGAGCTGTCCTTCTAATAGTAGTATAAATCAAAGCAAGCTAAGGCACATTTACACATAGGCTTGCACCATATTAATAAATTTACTTTGGTCAGAGAGAATGTGTCTCAGTCTACCTTTGTTGAATTTCACTCACCACAACTGAATCACATGTTCTCTTTTGGGTTTTTTGACATGTTTTTCTTGTCTTCTCAAGGGGTAAAGCGATTGCATTTATAAATATGTCAGTAAGCTGAACATATTTACTCACAAAGTTAAATCAGACTAAAATATTTTGGCAAAGCTTTTAGGATCAAAAAGCATGTGTACAATTTTCAAAATACCTGATCATACAACTTTCCCACAAGTTTCAAATGTTTCTCTCCTCCTTCCTGGAATATTATTCCATTCCTCTGCTGAGCCATAAGTAAGCATAAAGGAAGGGCAAGATCATGATCCAGAAGTGCATCCTTTAACCTCTGAGAAGATTTTTTTGTGTTTCTGATCTGTCCAAAATAACCACCCTACAAAAAAGAAAAAAGCTAATAAGCAAACAGATTCAACAAATTTAATAAATTAAAATAAAATAAACAATGATTAAGTAAAACAAAATTTTAAAGCTATGATCAAGACATTGTTGTATAATCTGATTCAAAAAAATTTTCAGCACTTAAGCAATTATTGTCTCACATTATACTGGGGGAAGGAGAGAAGGAATTGAAGATAACATAAACAGAGCTAGTCATTAAAGGAAAAAAAAAACATGCTCACCTCAGCTTTTAGCTGTTCTCCACCAGTCATAGCCTCTAATTGTTCCACTGTCATTTCTTCTGTAATTTCTATTCCTGCCATTTTTTGTACTACCTCTTTCAATATAAGTAGGTCAAAGCTACTCACAAGTTAAAAGGAAACTATGTTAATAATATACTCAAAAAGAGAAATAACAGTATGCAATATTTTAATATCAGAAAAGCATCAAAGTATAGAGGAAAATTTGGATTCTGGCTCTGAAATTTATTAACATTTAACTGGATTCAAGTCATAGAAAAATAAAATGATTTATCTCCAAATCCACACTGCTAGTCCCGTAATTCCAAGTCCCCTTTCAATTTTTCTTTCTATGCAGCTTCACACATAATGACAAATTATTGTTGTAAATATAGAAAGACACAAATAAGAGCAAGGCCAAGTCTCTGCTAACACCATAAGGCATACTCAGTCCATTTACAAATGCTGTTCAGTTTTATACGAAAAATATTTAAATCAAGAGAAACTTGACTAGAAATTTTAGTTTAAAAAGTGGTAATACAAACCAGGAAACACTGTCTTTCCAAAATTACTGTTTCTATTAAATACCATAAGACTTTTTTTAAATTTCTAATCAGAAATCCAATTCCTCAATTTATATTCTGGTTCCCTGGAATTCTCAAGAATTCTTCTTAATTCACACGATACAATATTTTGTAGTAGAAAATATAGAAATAAAAAACATACTGATTAATTCAGTTTTGCACTGCTAATACATCTGTTCTAAGCTATTCAGTACATGACCCACTTCTAAACAAATTTTTTATTACAGTAAGGAAACAAAACAAAAAAAAGAAACTATAAAAGAAATTACCACAATGACTCAAATTGCTTAATTCATCTAGCTGGCCAAAATGAAAAGTTTATCAAAAGTATAAATAATAATACAGGTAAAACTAATGGCAATATTCTTATCTCTCTATGAATTTCTTAAAAGAAACCAATATAACTATTTTCTAGACAGAAGAATGAATGCTAAGGTTGCTGACTGGCTTAACTACCTAGTTAGACTGCAATTCAATGTAGGAAGTAAGAGCTGAAGGGATAAGAAGTAATGCTGTAAGGGTAAGGAATTTGTATTTTGTCATATAGACAATGTAAAGATGGCTGGTTGGGAAGTTATACTTGTATCCCAGAAGGTTTAATTTAGCAGCTATATGAAGTACAGACTTGAGAGAAAAATTATAGTCCAGATGAGGTCTGATAAAGGGCGGAACTAGAGTAAGTAGTTCTATAAATGGAAAGTCGAAAGGAGGTGTGGACGCATCTGATGAGATATTTATTTAAAACTGATGAGATATGACAGTTATGAGAGAAAAGTTATCAAAGGGAAAAAATATTCAAGGAGGGTCAAGGTTACAAATGTTGGCACCTAGAAAATGGGAAGATGAAGGGGAGACGTGGTGGTGGAACACAATGTACCCAAATTCTGGAAATTTTACTCGGGCAGTAGTTCTAAATAATTGATTTGGTATGCTGATTATTTGCAAGACTTCCCCTTTAATACTCAGCTTATATTAGTATATGCAATAAATAATATTAGACAAACTTCTGAGGTATTGAATTGCCCAAGGGTGGCAAGAAGGGATAAGAAAATCTAAGAAAAATTAGCACAATTAGCAGTTTCTGCCAGGAAATCATTTCTATGCAGCTAAATCCTTAAGGTATCTAAAGATCTGAAAGGGAAAGCTCAAACAAGAAAGCAGTAAGTCATTATTAAGAACTCATTGGGGCGCAGTGGATAGAGCAGTGGCCCTGGAGTCAGGAGTACCTGAGTTCAAATCCAGCCTCAGACACTTAACACTTACTAGCTGTGTGACCCTGGACAAGTCACTTAATCCCAATTGCCTCACTTTAAAAAAAAAAAAAAGAACTCACTGGGAATACAAAGAAAAGCATTCCAAAAAAGGAAGCAACAACATCATGGATCAGTATATATAAAATAAATACCATGTATATACAAGGTAACTTTTTGGAAAAAGAGGCACAAACAGCTTTGAGAGGTTTCAGAGGAGTGGGGAACAGGAAAGGCCTACTTTAGAAAGTGAAGATTAAACTGAGCTTGAAAGATGCTACAGATCTACAGTCCTTTGGAGAGCCTCTTTAAAGATAAAGATAAGAAAAACAAAAAATTCATTTTAACTAGATTCTAGATTACATAATAGGTAATAATGTATAATAAGACTAGACAGGCCAAAACCTGATCATACAGTCCTATTAAATGGTGAATTTAAGCAGTTACTATGTGCAAAACAGTGTACTAAAGCACGGAGCACACATATAGTAAAGTAAGATATCTTCCTTTCATATCCTTACAGGTTTCTTACAAATTATTTATCTCCTAATGGATTCAGAGAATGTTTCATTTCCCGAATAAAAAGAAAAGGAAAATGAAAGAGATAAAAGGTAGAATTTTGTTCATCAAAAAATAATAAAAATAAATTACTGCTATTTCTATATTTTCTACTACAAGTTCTCCTTTTTAAGCCATTCTGTTCTACTCCATTTTCCTTTCATGACTCACTTCAAATACTACCTGGGTAACATTTATTAACTAAAAATTAATTCAAAGAATAAACTTCTTAAGGAGGTAATGGATTTCTCCTCACTAAAAAACTTTTTAAAATTTACTAAATTCAAAGATGGAAAATCACAACTACAAAATCTGAAGTCAATATCATTTTGAAATGAATTATTACAAGCAAAAATGAAAATAAAAGAACTAAATTAATACCAACCTGTTATTAAAATGTGTGGATCAGAACCTAAATGTAACTTCACATACCTACCTCTTTCCTGCCTTTAGCTGGTTTGCCACATACTGCAGAAGGCCGGCAATTTCAATTGGGTATTTGCGAAAAACTGCACCACAGAAACAAGCAAGACCTACATCATGTTAAAATAAAAAGAAAACTGAAGTAAGCATGATGTAAGAAAGAACTGAATAGTATTCAATCAAAAAAATCCTTCCTGGTAGAAAACTGGGAAAGAATTTTTGCAACAAGTATCTCTGATAAAGGCTTCATCTCTCAATTATATAGAAAACTGAGTCAAATGGTCAAAGATTATGAACAGACAGTTTTCAGACAAAGAAATCACAGCTATCACATGAAAAAATGTTCTAGATCACTATTGAGAAATCAAATCAATCCTTAGGGAGAGGGGAGGTAGGAAAGGAGGGATAAAAACTGGAAGGCAAAACTATGAATAAAAATGTTTACTACTTTAAAAAATATACAAATGAACAAATGAATGAATAAAAAATAATGCAAGTCTTAAAAAAATCCATCTTGGTTAAACAATAAAATACTCACTTTGAAGCCAGCTTGAAATGGTTGTGTCATCATGTTTCATCCTCTCCTTCTCTGGATTAGCCAGAGCTTCAATAATGCAATCTTTTACAAAATTAAGGGAAACAATTTATCTTGAAACTTTAAGCAAAGGGAAATGGATTATAGTACTTCCCAAAAGAACATGGTTCTCAGTAAGTTCCCAGTACCAACTCTTTCAAAATAATAAGATACCAAAAATTGACACAACATTACAAATTTAATAAAACCGCAATTTTTCCTTTGGCAATGATACTTTCTATTCTAGTGTAAGAATATTCTCCTTTTCTAAGTTATTTAAAATATCAATGCTTTAAAAATGTTTTAATTTAATTTTTTAAAATAAGATGTCATTTTTAGAATTTAAATTCTTTGAAGATTCTCCATGACCTAGGTCTTCAACTTTCTTTTCAGCTTTTAGTGGTTCCTCAATTGTGGTTACAATTTTACACTAATCCTAATATAATTTTTTAAATCATAACAATGAAATCTAGCATTTACATAGTATTTTCAAGTTTGCAAAGCACTTATTCGATTCTTGCAACAACCCTTTGAAATAGATCCCATTATTATTATTTTTAAGGAAAAAACTGAGACTAAGAAATATTAAGTGGCTTTTTCCTAGTCACATCTAACAAATGTCTGAAACATGAATAATTTTCCAGAAGAAAACAAAGGGGATATTCATTTTCAAATACTTTATGATACACCATCATGAAAGGTGATACTCATTTGCTTAATCAATATGCAAGTAATTGAAAGAACAGAAACGTTGAAAGGTAAAGAACCACAAGATGAGTCTTCTTGACTCCAGGGTCTGGCAATTTATCCAAATCAATACATACTTAATATTTAATACTTATGGGTATCTAGAGAGATTGATCATAGGAACAAATGAGAAACACAATATACAAAGCAAAATAGCACAGTGAGTCAGTGTTTAATAAATCCAAAGGGCTCAGCTTTGGTGTCAAGAATAGTGCAAGAGTCCAGAAGAACTAAATTCAAATCATGCCTCAGGCTGTTCCTAGCTATGTCATCCAGGGTAAATCCTTAATCTGTTTGCCTTAGTCTGGTCACTTATATAGTTTGAAGGCTGTTCTCTTTCATTCTTTGAAAATCAGGAGTTCTGCCCTTTTCCTGACTTTAACACATCAACCAGTTCTTTCAATATCAAAGGCTGTATTCATGTAGGCAAGGTGAACTGAATTCACCTTCTCCTCTTACTTATGTTGGGTTTCAAATCCTTTTAAGATGAGAAATCAGAAACATATAGTATGATATCTCCCCCAAGAGGAGTCCCTGTCCCATTTTTGATCTTCTTTTTTCTCCCAACATGAATTTCTTTACACACACACATACTTTTCATCACACGAAATACAAAAATACTATATATAAAATAAAATCATAAATGCCATTACATAAAGTATGGCACATATTAGAAACATTTGCTAAATCAAATTTTTAACACATGGTAGATGTTACTATTTATAAATTTTATTAGACTTAACCCAGTGTTGTGGGCCTTGAATTTCTTGGAAACTAGGTATAGCTGATAACACAGTTTCATATTTACTAATTGTTCTAATTGTAAATTTTTATACAAACACATTTCATTAGTCAATAAATATTAACACATTTCTTGTACAATATTTTAAAATTTTCTTTTTGTTAGTTTACCCTTCCATAGAAGGATATGTTTTCTAAATAAAAGGATACATGCCAAAACATCATAATTCAAAGAAGTAAGATATTTCAATGAATCTACAACTGGTGTAATTAAGTTATCATATTTTTGTATTTGTGACAAAATCTGAAAGATATAAAACCAGAAAAAAACCAACAATTAATTAATTTTGAGGCTAGTTAGCTGACACAAAACCTCACAACATGCAACAATATGCCATCTGAACAAAGTCATAAGAAATTTTCAAACTTTAAATCACTTAAAATATATTTTAAAATAAGAAAAACTTGGCACTTCTCCCAGATAGTTTTTTAAATTCTAAAGTAAATGAATTTCCAAATAAAGCTGAATCTGCTTAATTTAAAACAATTAAATAAAACATAAGGTACAGTACAAACACATTTTTATATAAAAATATATGCTGAATTTTCATTGTTATCAAAAGTTGATATTCTCATTTTCCCTATATACTCCAACATAAAGCCTTTTAAATTATTTTAAATCAAATAACATAGCAAGTAACAAATGTTTGCTATTAGGACTATTCATATCATGGTAATCCAAAAATAGGTCATCTCTATGCTTATTAATTGTTAATGACTCATTTTTCAGTTATACCTGACTCTCAATAACACCTTCTGAGGTTTCCTTAGCGAAGATATTGGAGTTCACCAATACATTTTACAGATGAGGAAACTGAGGCAAACAAGGGTAAGTGCCCAGGGTCGCACTGCTACTCAGGGTCTAAGACCAAATTTAAACTCAGGGGGAAAAAGTCAAAACCTACATAATCAAACAAAATAGTTGGGTTGCAGTGGCTCAGTTTCCCAATCCGTCTTCCTGAAGGCTTCACATTTTCCTTTGTAAGACGCCTAGGCGAAATAAAAAGGATACCTGAGTTTCATCATTTAATTTATTTTCTATTTATGAACTATACGAAACATCAACTATTTACTTTAAACAAAATGATCCAGATCTTTTGTTTCCATGACTTTATCATTTTAAACTGTTACTTAAATTTTTATTTTTATTTTGCTAATCAATTTTTTATTTCAAGTGTAGCAAATTGTTCCAAGATAAATACACCAGTAAAGAATAAAGTTCCTGTGCCAATTCAAAATCATAATAAGGCAGGAGACATTACCATAAAAACTTTTCTTTTCATATCACTAGCTTGCCCTTAGTAAAAATTCCTGGAACATAATGAAACCCTTAATAAATGTTTATTGATTGCATGACAGAAAGAACCTATAATGTCTAAATTTAAACCTAAACTTTGCCTTTCAGTGAAACAAGTAAAAGTTAGGAAAAACGTAAAGCTTTCTGAACTCCTTGCCTTTAATTTTCAGATTTTGACTAAACGTTACCTAATTATTATATACTTTACAAATATATCATCTTTTAGCATAATTCACAGAAATCCTTATCTTTAAATGGCACAAAGTGAATTGGAAGAGAACATAAATTTTCACATTAATCTGATTCTTCTTACTTTACTTCAAATTATATAACAAAATAGGCAAATACTTACTTCATAATATATTTGGCTCTATCAACTGTTTGGGCTTTAGCTTTTATTAAATTTGGGTGAGTATCATAAGTTTCATTCTTCCATTGGCCATATAAACGATACCTTAAGAAGACAATCGCAATAAATAAAAAATGCATACATAACCTGATATGTAAAAATAAACTGAAAGTGGAAAAATACAAAATATAACCTTTTACATTTACCTGTACTGATAAGGAAACGTTTTGAACATTCCCCAAAGTTCTTCAGACATACAAGCATTGCAGTCCATCAAAGTAAGAGATGGAAGAAGGACCTGGTCAGTAATACTAAGCAAACAACTAAATAAAATTTCCTAGGAAGGAAAAAATGAATACAGATACATTTAATGTGTGGAAATCAAGAAGCAATTATTATTCTTTAAACTATCAATAATAAGTATAGTTTTTATTAGGAGTCCATTACTACTAACAAGGCTTAAATAAGTAACTGCTTAAAATCTTAAATTCTAAAACTGATCATGCTTAGAACTTTATTTTTGCCAGATTTTTAACCTGACTTCATCCAATATGAGGGAAATAAATAAATTAAATTAAATTAAATAAATAATCTTCAGTACATGTCATATAAGCATTTTTAAGTAATAAACATTTTTAATTATAGTTTTGAGTTCCAATTTTTTAGTCCTTTGGAATTGTCTTGCATTATTGTATTGCTGAGAACAGTTAAAACATTTTTATTTTATATATACCTTTCTAATAATGTAAATTTATCACAATATTTATTTACTATATAGTTACATAATTTATGTATACTTATTTATATAAATATTATAAAGTAATTTTATTTTACTTTATATATATGTTATATCTATAATTTTTTGATCCAAGTAATGTCTAAAATATAAAAATGTTTTTTAAAAGCCACCAGGTGATTTTTGTCTAACTAATTCACTTCAACATTTTGGTCTTCCTTGAACACTATCATCCTCAATTGCCTCTTTTTTTGTTTTTGTTTTTTGTTTTTTTTTTAGTGAGGCAATTGGGGTTAAGTGACTTGCCCAGGGTCACACAGCTAGTAAGTGTTAAGTGTCTGAGGCCGGATTTGAACTCAGGTACTCCTGACTCCAGGGCCGGTGCTCTATCCACTGCGCCACCTAGCTGCCCCTCTCAATTGCCTCTTACACTCATCTCTTACTGAAGCAGCAGCCAGGTGGCAAAGTGGTCAGAGCACTAGGCCTGGAGTCAGAATAACCTGAGTTCAAATCTGGCCTCAAAGCACTTAATTAATGGCCCCCTAGGAACTGGGACAAATCACTTAACCAACCTTTGTCTTCCTTGGGTTTTTTGTTTGTTTGTTTGGTTGGTTGGTTGTTTGGTTGTTTGTTTGTTTGTTTGTTTTAGTGAGGCAATTCGGGTTAAGTGACTTGCCCAGGGTCACACAGCTAGTGTTAAGTGTCTGAGGCCGGATTTGAACTCAGATCCTCCTGACTCCAGGGCTGGTGCTCTATACACTGCACCATCTAGCTGCCCTTCCTTGGTTTTTTTGTATCTCTGACATTGCCACTTCTGGGTTCCCAATTACTCAGGATCCTCTCTTCGAGTTTCATGTTATTTCTATCCAAACAAAATCCTGATAGCTCTTTCCTACAAACTACCAGGTCATTCACCCCTTCTTTCCTCCACAAATTTAATACCTGGCTCACAATTTCTGTCTCCTCCCCAACTCCTGTCCCCATAGGTGACTTCAACATACTGATTCTCCCTTTACTCATTTTTTCAAACTACTTATCTCCCAAGAGTGACTCCACCTAACCTCAGCTACACATAAATATGGTAATGCCCTGCATCTTGCCAGCACCCAAAAAAAGGACCATATTAAAGAATTCTGACATCCCCATTTCTGAATACAATGCTGTTGAAAGAAGGTGGGGGTATTTTTTCGACACACATGATGGAGAGGATAACACTCTTTACGATTGGGGTTTTACAGATGACCAGTTAGTGTTAGCAGCACAAAACACACTAATGGTTGAAGAGCGGGAGTGAGAAATTTGCCAGATTGTAGTCTATTTCTAACCTAAAGAAGAATCGGAAGATGCTTGTTATTTTAATTTTATTTGTAATAGTTATTGTCCTTATTACTGTACTAGTTGGTGTATTCTCACTAGGTAACTGTGTGTGTGTGTGTGTGTGTGTGTGTGTGTATGTGTGCATGAATTTTCCCAGTGTGAATGAGTGGACCTTTATTTCTGAAAGCTGCCTTTGAATGTATAACCTTCAGTGGTACAAGTCTGTGCAATGTTTCCATAGATTTTTCATGAATCATGTTTCAGTGATAGGAATGGTTTGGGTTTTTTCCAATAGAGAGTTTCAAGTTGAATGATGATGCTACCAAATAGAAATTGAGTTCTGTATCCAAACATTCGCAGTATTTTCTTTTAATAGAAAATATGAGGAATTGAAAGTTTTACAAGCTATTTTTAGCAGTAATGTCTGAGTTGCATGTTGAAATACATTTTGCAATTGAGGGTTGGGGGGGGGGGGTTTTAATCATGTGTTTTTAAAGTGATTTGGCACCAAAAAATATGGTTGGAGGTCAAATGCCTTAAACAGTGGTTTATAAGTATTTAACATCCTCATTTTCCTCCACAGATTTTCCATATTAAAATAAATTGAAATGGTCTTTAAAAGTATTTTTTAAAAAAGAGGGGGCGGCTAGGTGGCGCAGAGGATAAAGCACCAGCCCTGGATTCAGGAGTACCTGAGTTCAAATCCAGCCTCAGACACTTGACATTTATTAGCTGTATGACCCTGAGCAAGTCACTTAACCCCCACTGCCCCAGAAGGAAAAAAAAAGAAGAAAGAAAGAAGGTGGGGGGAAAAAATCACAAAACTGGTCTAACTGGATACAGTATTGACTATGTTATAACACCTCAACTGAGCTCTCACTGTGGCAAGGGTTACCTGCCTCCAAGTCCTAAACTATCATTCCATTTTATATAGAAGAACCCTTTTCTTGAACACTCTTAATTATAGTGCCTTATTTCTGTTAATTATTTCTTGTTTATTTTGTATGCAGCCAAATACATAGGTGTTTGCAGCTATCTCAGATTGTGAGCTCAATATCAAGATTTGTCTGGGATAAAAAAAGAGAAAAAAGACAAATCCTGATAGAGCTCAAAATGTGACATAAAAAAAGGCTTAAGGGGCAGCTAGATGGCGCAGTGGATAGAGCACCGGCCCTGGATTTCAGGAGTACCTGAGTTCAAATCCGGCCTCAGACACTTAACACTTACTAGCTGTGCGACCCTGGGCAAGTCACTTAACCCCAACTGCCTTACTGAAAAAAACAAAAAACAAAAACAAAGCTTAATTTGTTGATTGAATGAGTCAAATATTTTTAAAATGTCATATGTTTCTACAGGGCACATAAAAATAATAGTATTTATCACATAAGACTTTTTAATAGCTGAGCTACATCTTTTCATATGTGTAATAATAAGTGCTAACTATTAATTATAATACATAATGTTTATATATTTGAAGGTCTAAAAAACACTTTCTCATTTGAATCACACAAAAACCCAGTGAGATAAGTACACCAGCACAATTTTTACATTTTTACAAATAAGGAAATTAAGAAAAGGTGTGTACAAGGCCACATAGGATTACACAGCACAATTTGAAAGCAATCCTTTTTGACTATAAGCCAATTAATCCAAATAATGTTTTTTCTTCCTTGTTTACAATTCCTTTTCAAGAAGTTAAACATATGATGCTTGAAAATATTTTCATAACATGTTCACAATGTAATTAGAAATACTAAAATGTCCCTATTTATTGCTTCATATTCTCACCATCTTTTCTTTGTCTTCATTATTTCCATCAGATTGAAACTAAAACAAAAATAGACAAATATAAAAATGTGAATAAAGTGCAAATATGCTAATATAATAAAACTTTTAAACAAGTCCATCATTCATTCATTCTAAAATGTGTACAGTACTTCATTTTAAGTAGGAAATGAAGGAGATAAAGTTTCAGAGTTTGTAAGTGCAGCAACTGCCCAAATTCACTCTGATTTGCTTATTTCCAAGTGGGCCCAATTTACAAAAAGAGAAAGAGAATAGAGTAAGCAAGTTGTAAAGTAATGAGCTTCACTATGTTCCTCAAAAAGCTCTAGAAAGTATAATGAAAAGATCTGGCTATTAAAAATCTGTAAAAAGGGTCAGGTAGGTGGTGGGATGAAAAGAGCGTCAGTCCTGAAGTTAAAAGGACCTGAGTTTAAATCCAACCTCAGACACTTGACATTTAATAACTGTGAGCAAGTCACTCAACCTCAATTGCCTCATACACCTACACAAATCTATAAAAGAAAGTACTTAGCACAAAAAAAAAAAACCAGACCCAGAATTATTTCAAGAATAGATTATGGGGGTAGCTAGGTGGCACAGTGGATAGAGCACCAGCTCTGGAGTCAGGAGTACCTGAGTTCAAATCCAGCCTCAGACACTTGACACTTACTAGCTGTGTGACCCTGGGCAAGTCACTTAACCCCAATTGGCTCACTTAAAAAAAAAAAAAACAAGAATAGATTATGGCAAACAATCATAAATTTCCTTTGGACAGAGGAAGTAAAAGTCAGATAAGAATATCTGGGAAGCTACAATAATTTTTTTATTTTTTAGTGAGGCAATTGGGCTTAAGTGACTTGCCCAGGATCACACAGCTAGTAAGTGTTAAGTGTCTGAGGCCGGATTTGAACTCAAGTACTCCTGACTCCAGGGTCGGTGCTCTATCCACTGCGCCATCTAGCTGCCCCTACAATAACCTTTTAAAAACATGGATTAACATGAGCTCTACTGCTGTATGATTAGACAAAAAATGAGCCAAATTAAATATACTCAGAAAGATGTTTCCAGTCAAAGACACCAGAAATCTTTCTCCAGACCTGTGCTATTTAAAATGCTAACTAACAACTTCTGTGGAATCAGGATTCTATTCCCAAATTTCTTGGCTTCTGGAAAGTTTGACATTTTGGATACCTTCACAATTATTACCTTGAACAAATACAGAAAATTATCTTTCCTATGGAAAACTTCACTGGTTTTTCTAATGTAACAAACATTTTTATTTATAGTTTTGGGATCCAATTTTTATTACTCCTTCCCTTCCTTCCCTCCATCCTTCCTGAGGCAGTAACCAATCAGGTATAGGTCATGTGTGTGTGTGTGTGTGTGTGTGTGTGTGTATGTGTGTGAAATATCACCATATATTATTGTTATAGTATATTACATATTATGGAACATCATATAATATGTAAGGTATAATAAGGTATAAAGAAAAAAACAAGAAAAAGTGAAAACTAGCACGCTTCAGTCTGTTCCATTAATATCAGTTCTTTCTTTGGAAGTGGATTATATGCTTCATCAATAGTCCTTTGGGATTGTCTTGGATCACTGTATTGCTGAGAATAATCAAGTCATTCACATTTCTTTATCAGACAATATTGATGTACAATGTTCTCTTGGTTGTGCTTACTTCACTCTACATCATTTCATACAAGTCTTTCCAGGCCTTTCTGAAATCATCCTGCCTGTCATTTCTTCATATACCATAGCCATTCTTCAACTGATGGGCATCCCTTTGATTTCCCATTCTTAGCCACCACAAAAAGAACTGATATAAATAATATTTTGTACAAATTTTTTTTTCTTTTTGGGGGGATAAAACTTTTCTGTTTGGGTTTTTTTTTGTTTCCTTTTTTTTTTTTTTGCTGGCTTTGGGTTAAATGACTTGCCCAGAGTCACATAGCTAGTAAGTATCAAGTGGCAGCTTTTTCCACAGGTCAGAAAATTAGGCAAATTTGAGAAGGTTTTCCTCTTAGTACTTTCTACTCTAGAAAAGGTTCTAGTCATAGCTCCTACTCTTTTAAGTCTTGATCACTAGTCAGAGGATTCAGGTAGTTATATTTCTTTTGTCTCTTAGCATGTTTAACAGATATTGAGCAAATCTCCCTGATTCTGTTTTCATTACTTTTCTACAGATTTAAAGATTCAAAAATGTTAGTGATTCACATGAAAGGGTCAAACCTAGTGTAGAGTTTTCTTCTTTTTCTCATTTTTGGACCAATTTTGGGAGAAAGTAATTGCCAAATTTATTCTTGAGGAATGGCATTTATATTTGAGCTGCTACACTGACTGTGAAAACTACATTAAAAACTGAGTAACAGGCTACTGAAAAGGAAGACTTTTAACCTGCCCACAATAATGAAAATTGCTTTTTCGTGTCTGATATTTGGTATTAAGTGTTTATCATTCATGGTTTTTTGTTCAAAACAGTTAGCACTTTTTGTTAACAAAATGATCTTGGGAAAAAAGGAACATAAGCAAAATCTATTGACCTTGCCTAAAATGTACCAGTCAGTCTGCTAAGCAAAAGGTTAAAAAAAAACAAATCCCTATCCTTAAGAAATTTACAGTATAAAGGGGAGCCAACATAAATATTATCTTTTAAAATAATTAATAAAAAATTCTGAAAGAATGGAACACACCATATGACTTTTTTTTTGAGAAAGGATTGAAGGGAATTTCTACAATGTGCCAAGGAATATAAATGCAAAGAAAGAAACAAGTGCTACTTGCATAAAACTACTAAGGTATCAAAAAGAGGTAATCTAAAGCAGTCAATCTTCGGGGATGAAATAAGAGATAATACAAAGTATTCATCAATCAATCATGTAAATTAACTAACACTCTAATGACCATAAAATTTTGAGTGGAACTGTGTTCTTTGTAATATACAAATCATGCTTACCTCCTTCATAAATGCTTTTCCTAAGCGTACCACTTTTGCAAATAAAATAGCATCATGAGAAAGGTTAGGACCAAGATGAGAAAGCATACTGAATACTTCTTTTCTTAAGTCTTCAAAGTTCTCTACTTGCTTTGGTGCTCTTTTGTTTTTTTTGTTTTCCAAAAATAGAACTCGTTTTCTTTTAGCACCCATAGGTATTCCAAGTCTAAAAGATGTAAAAAGAAAAACTTTAAATAGTTTTGCCTGTTATCTAGTTATCTCACATATAATGCCATTTGGTGTGCTGACAATATCAAATTGTTGTATCCATGATAAAAATTTGTAAGAAAAAAAAAAGATAGCCATTATTATTGTTTTTATTATTATAATCTATGTACCAAGAGAAATTCCTCTAAGAACCAAATAAAATCTTCCAAACTAAATAAAAATAAATGTTGGTGATGTGATCACAAAGTACATTAATACCAATCCTATAGAGCAAGGTAAAAAAGAGTAAAAAAGTAAGAAAAAATATGCAAACCTTAAAGTACTTATAATGTACTAAATAACTGATAGCTATTATTGAGGAAACTGAACAAAAAGCATTTATTAAAACATTAAAACATCTACCATTAAAATTATGTGCTGCCAAGAATTTGCTGGAAAATGAGATTTAAAAGATTATAAAGCTGTACAGGAGTTTATATTCCATACTAGAAGAAACTATGTGCATGTATAAGCACAAATAAATATACACAAATTGAAGAAAGGAAAGCAAAGGTGGGCATTATGCTTTGAAAGAAACTTGGGATCTTAAGAGTGGGTGTTAAAAAATAAAGTGGGTGTTAAAGGATGTGTCTATTCCCAGAAGAGGAAAAAAGGACAATTTGAATGGATGAAGTACTGACTGCCTTTAGGAAAGTAATGTATAATAATATTTTATGCATGGTCAGAACACTGTTTTAGGAAAAATTCAGTCAGATGTGTAAAGAATGGTTTAGAATGGGAAAAGATTTGAGAAATGGAAATCAATTAGAAAGCCTTACTATTAATAGTATAATCAAAAGAGTTAAGTGGGGTAAAAATAGGATTAAGGGATCTTATAGGAATAAAATCAATATGACATAATAACTAACAAAATACATAAGGCAAAAAAGTAGAGTACTTTAAGATTTTTAACTAGGGAAGGAAAAAGTATGAAAAGTTTGGGAAAGGGTAGATTTGTGGGCAAAGATAATGAATTCTATTTTGGAAACTTTGAGTTTGAACTAAAGGTAGTTTTTTGTTTTCAAGATATCAAGATGGGGGGGGGGGGGGAACAACAAGGTGGATAAAGCACCAGCCCTGGATTCAGGAGGGCCTTAGTTCAAATCCAGTCTCAGACACCTGACACTAGCTGCATGACCCTGGGCAATTCACTTAACCCTCATTGCCCCACAAAAAAAAAATCCCAAAAACAAAACAACAAGATATCAAGATGAAATTAACCAAAAGGCAATTACGCATATAAAATCTGAATTTAGGAGTCTCAATCATAACCAATTAGATTATTACAATAGCTGACTAATTGGTGTCTCAAACTCTTATCTCCCCAGTATTCATATATGATGGTCATACAGACACTATTGTCAAAAGGTATTTTTTCTTTAACATAAAGGCAACCACTCCCAATAATCTCCATTATCTAAGGTTCTTCATTTTTTTTTTTTTGTCCCGAGTTAACTGACTTGCCCAGGGTCACACAGCTAGTAAGTGTGAAGTGTCTGAGGCTGGATTTGGACTCAGGTACTCCTGAATCCAGGGCCAGTGCTCTATCCACTGCACCACCTAGCTGCCCCTATCTAATGTTCTTAATAAATTCTCATTGACTCAAATAGATTGAGGAAGAAAATAACATCCAAGAACAGAATTGCAAAAAAATAAAGAAAAAGGGTGGGGGACAAGAGTTACCTAAACATTTTAGAAATACACAAAAGAAAACAGAAAGAAGAGAACAGTATTAAAAGTAATATGTTGGGGGCAGCTAGGTGGCGAAGTGGATAGAACACTGGCCCTGGAGTCAGGAGTACCTGGGTTCAAATCCGGCCTCAGACACTTAACACTTACTAGCTGTGTGACCCTGGGCAAGTCACTTAACCCCAATTGCCTCACTAAAAAAAAAAAAATGTAATATGTTATTATCATATAGCTAAAAAAACAAATTATCAGTTTCACTTTTTTCTTGTTCCATCTTACAAGAAGTAATTTTGCAGAAGTGTTTATTTTTATTAATATTAGTAATTTCAGAATTTTTTAGATAGGAAAGTAATATTAAAACATAAAAACACCAATAAAAAATTTGTCATCCATATTAAGGTGTAAATGAGGCTTTAAAAATGAAATAAACATGATTTGAGGTGAGATCTTAAAGGATTGTTTTACAACTCTAAACTATTATTTTATATATAGTTAACAACATAGCTTAACTTAACTTACCTTTGATACAAAGGTTCAATAGTTACATGTATAAGTTGACAAAGGGCAAAAGCTATTGCCCTCTGTGTAGTGGCATAAAAGAGAGGCATCTGATCCATAATATTTTGTGCATTTTGCCAATCACCAATCTTCAATAATGCTTCCAATAAACCAAGTTTCTGATTATCATGTGGCTAAAAGAAAATGGTATATAAATAAACATTTCCCACAAAATAAATTCTAAATATTTTGTTGTCATCACTATTATTATTATTATAGCATATGCAAAGCATTCATTATGTACTTTCAAATATTTTTTATTTGTCCTTTACAACTACCCTGTAATAAAGGTGCTACTTTACCTCCATTTTACAGCTGAAGAAAGTGGACAAATAAAAATTAAACGCCTAGCCCAAAAATGCTAAATGTCTAAAATTCACAGGAACTCAGGTCTTCTTGACTCCAGGCCTAGGAATCTACAGCCTTATCAAAAAGCATTATGCTGACATTTATGATAAAAAGACCCTAAATCAATACAAATTATATTTGACTGAAATTATAAATCATGTTTAGTCCTTTTTTTCAAGTTATTATCTAATGCACTGCAAATAATTTCCACGTATTAAGATGGAAAAATATGTATACATCATTGCAAATTCCTTTACTATTCCTTTACTTTTTAAAATGAGATAAAGTGCAACTCTTTAAGGATTTCAGTAATAATGAAATTAAAGTAACATTTCGATTGACACTAATATCTTTTATTTTCTTCTTTTTCTTTCTTTTCCAACATAGTACTCAAAGAAAAATATAAGCATGGTAAGTTTTCAAATTTTCTTTAGCATCCAGTCTGTTGTTTGTGTTCTTCAAGATTAGAATTATCCACCAGAAGCTAAAAAGAATTTATCAAACTATGGCACAGCTATATGGCAAGTGAAATGAGTGAGTGCAAATCTGGGTTAGACATTTACTAGCAATGTGACCTCGGAAAAGTCACTTAACACTGTTTGCTTCAGTTTCCCCTCATCTCTAAAATGTGCTGGAGAAGGAATTGGCAAACCATTCCAGAATTTTTTCCAAGAAAAGCCCAAGCACACAAAAAATCAGACACAAGTGAAACAAGTGATAAAAAAATTAAATAACGTAAAATAGTTAATTCCATATGTTAAAAATATAATCATATGGTTAAACAGAAACAACATTCAGTTTATCAATTTCCTCTACAGGTATTGCTACCTCTAACTCCTCAGCAAACACAGAAAACAAAAAAGTAAAATTCTTAACAACAAAGTCTTACACATCGTCAAATTATTAAATGTCAAAAATCATTATGACTGTATGAACTGACATGTTTTCTGAACCACTGTTTATATTTAAAAGGCCATGGGAAATAGGAGACAGGTGCACCAGGGCACAGGGTCACTACTTACCCTTGAAATTTCCTATATACATGAGAAACATAAGTTACCTTAGGGAAGAGATTTAGTCATTCATTCGTTTTTCAATCTAGCTTTTTATGATCCCCATTTAGGGTTTTCTTGGCAAAGGTCCTGGAGCAATTTGCCACTTCCTTCTCCAGCTCATTTTAGAGATAGGGGAAACAGAGGCAAACTTAGTGGTTCAGGGTTACACTGCTGGTAAATGACTCAGTCCAGACTGAAAGTAAGGAAAGGAGTCTTCCTGCCTCCAGACCTGGTGCTCTATGCCAACTAGTTGCCCTAGGGAAGAGATCCTTCTTTCTTATTCCTTTATTCACCCTCCCCACCCCCTTCAAGATCTAAGTGGTGTTTGTTTTGTTTTTTGTTTTGTGGTGGGGAAACGAAGGTTAAGTGACTTGCCCAGGGTCACAGAGGTAGTCAAGTGTCTGAGGTCGGATTTAAACTCAGGTCCTCCTGAATCCAGGGCCAGTGCTTTATCCACTGTGCCACCTGGCTGACCCCTAAATTTGATATTTGTTTCTCAGTCTTGATTATTTAAATGGAGCCAGAATGCACACTTGCTAACTTGAGGTTAGAAGAGAAACCAGACCACGGCCTTTCATAATTCTCAAGTGCACACAAAAAAAGACCCAACACCTAGAAATTTGTACAACACAAGTCCAAAAGCAGAACTTCAGATATTAGGCCCAAGTAGAAGCTTAAGAAATGCTCTATCTTCTGCCTGAGAAGTAATCATTTCCAGATAACTAGGGATGAAATAAACAAAATAAATGTGCAATGCCCTTGATGAATTTAAGATGCCCATCCCTAATGTCCTCAAAGAATCGTATTACAAGACTGGAGAAAAAACATGTCCCTGGGGCAGCTAGGTGGATAAAGAACCAGTCCTGGATTTAGGAGGACCTGAGTTCAAATGTGGTTTCAGACACTTGACACTTACTAGCTGTGTCATCCTGGGCAAGTTACTTAACCCTCACTGCCCCACCAAAAAAAAAAAAGTCCCAATTTTCAAAAACTGGTCAATATAAGTCAGCAATGTAATGTGACAACCAAAAAAATTCCAATGTGATAACAGGCTTCAATAAAAGTAGAATACTACCCAGAAATAGCAAAGTAATAGCTGCACAATTTGAGAAGAATATTGATAAATATGAAAGATTCTCCAGAATACATAGGATGAAAAAGAGTCTTGAGGTAACCGCTAGATGGCACAGTGGATAAAGCACCAATCCTGGATTCAGAAGGACCTAAGTTCAAATCCAACCTCAGACACTTGACACTTACTAGCTGTGTGACCCTTGACAAGCCACTTAACCCTGATTGCCCAGCAAAAAATGAAGAAAGGGAGGAAGGAAGGAAAGGGAAAGGAAAGAGGTAAGAAGGGAGAGAAAGAAAATAGTATACTTCAGTCTGCATTCAGAAAATATCTTAATATATTATTGAATATAATATTGGTATTCTTGACCTATCATTCTTCCAGATGAATTTTTTTTCTACCTCTATAAAATAATTTTTGCCAATATGGTATGGTACTTTTTATTATATTGGAGATATATATATTATATTGGTATATTTATTATATACATCTTTATTATATTGACTTGGCCTACCCATAAGCAATTAACATTTTTCTAATTGTTTAGGTCTGACTTTATTTGTGTGAAACTTACATGTACACAAAGATCCTCCAAATCTGTAAGATTATGTTGTAGCAGTACTGCTACAACTCTGTATAAAGATGATGGAGTCTCTCCATTTGGATCCTAAAAATAAAAGGAAAAGTTCAAGAAACACAAGAAAACAACTACTGACAGCTATATAAAGAATATATAATAAAGAATAAAATACAGAATAAAAAAGAATATTTAATAAAAAATACATGTCCCAAGTATAGAGAAAAATATTTCAGTAATCATACACATAATATTGAAACATGATACTGAAATAAAAATCTACCGAACAATGTGGTAAAGTAGAAAGTAAAAAATGAAGGGGTTTTTTTAGGCCAAGAAGACCTCAACATGTTTGTACTTGGTAGATTAAAAAGCTACTCACAGTAAGAGACAAGATCAAAATGTTTTGCAAACCCTAACACACATTATATATTATTAATAATAAATGCCATTTCATTCATGAATTCAAAAGCTTTTTTAACTAATGGAAAATTGTGATATAATTTTGGAATGGAAATTAAATTAGTGATTCATAGATATTTAACAAAGATCAGTAACAAATACATAACATTACCTGGTAAAACTTGAATCGGAACCCAAGAATATGAGAAAGTGTTTCAGGTTCACACAAATACAAGTAGGACTGGATTAAAGACACAAAGAATTCATCATGTTCTGGCCTGCATTCATAAACTTCTAAGATGATATCCAAAACTCGGTTGGGGTCCAAATTAAAGCAGCCTGTAATTTAAGATATAAAAAAAAAAATTTGTGACCATTTTTATTACAATTTAGAAATACTACAATAAGAACAGACTTGTCATTTTTACCACTAGAAGTCTCAAACTATGGATCAGAATATAGTATTCTGGGGGCAGCTAGGTGGCGCAGTGGATAGAGCACTGGCCATGGATTCAGGAGGACCTGAGTTCAAGTCCAGCCTCAGACACTTGAAACTTACTAGCTGTGTGACCCTCGGCAAGTCACTTAACCCCAATTGCCCCGCAAAAAAACAAAACAAGAATATAGTATTCTTAGAAATCCTTTTGGTTATAATCACAGATAAACTGCACACCCTGTTGCCTTTTTTCCCAAATTAGGGAAAAATTTTTATTTGCCAATTATCCCAAATAAATTCATAAATCTCAGCTTCAGTATTGTATTGTCAACATTATTTTCTTCTCAAAAAAAGAAAAGATACTCAATGAAGCAGGGTTTTTTAAAGCACAGAAGAAAACAAAAAACAAACGGGAATTTAGAAATATGAAGTGGGACAGCCCTGAAAGTTACATTTTAAATTTATTGTCAATCCACCTAAAACTGACATCTTGCTTCTGATGATCAATCAATCAATCTGGACACATTTATTAAGCATCATGTGCCGACACAATGCTAAGTGCCAAGGATACAATAAAACACATTGTCTTTCTGTCAATCTAATGAGGGAGATAATTTGAAAACAAATATATACAAAGAATGGTATAATCCAACATAAATAGTAATTAACTAATAGTAATTAATTAGTAATAGTAATTTTTAAAGTAATTAAAATTAAAATGTAAAAAGTAAATTATAAAATAAAAGTAAAACCACAAGGTATATAATGGAGATTCATGTTTTTGTGAACAATTCCCTTTTCTGTGTTCCATTTTGATGGCATTTAATAATTTAAGAAAAAATGTTATCTTTAAAAAATAAATTACTGAAAATCACTGATACTACCACTGTTTTTGGCTTCCTTCTAATTAGGGAAACAAACAAATGGAGTAAAAGTTAACAGTTTCAAAGGTCTACAAACTGTCAAAATAAATGAGTAATGATCCTAAGATATCAAATTATGCACAGTGTAATGTGAGGAAACTAATTAAAGTTCTTAAAAATATAATTCATCATCTTTACTTTTAAATTAAAAACAAAAATCTTAAATTATTTTTAAAATGTTGAATACCGTATTAAATTCTAAATTTGCATTAGGTTTTCATTTTGAGACATGTATTATGTTCCTTTTTAAACTCCCTAGAACTCACACACACACACACACACACACACACAAATCCTGATAAACGTCTCCATGATAGAGATAACAAAATCATAAACCAAAAAGAACCATCTTTACATGTCATATTTGCCAGTTATTACTGAACAGAAACAAAAAAATATTTGAAATGGGAAGATTCCCAGAGTTTTTTGTGGCTTTTATGTCTTTTAAAGTCAACTAAAGCAAATTTATAATATTTAGGTAAGGTCAAAGAAACAAGGGTGAGATAAGTCTGTTGGATATAGGAGATAACAGAGGTCCCCTTATACTAAAAAGCACTGTCAGCAGTGAATTAATATTAATATAGAATTCCTTTACCAAAAAGAATATAATACAAATACTTAAAAGAAAAGTTAGTCACAATTTACATGAGCAGTCAGATAGTTAACAAGCATGTATTAAATTCCTAGAGTTTTATCTTTCCTTACACACTAACTTGACTCTGGACAGGTCACTTAATTTCATTCACCTCAGTTTCTGATCTGTAAAATGGGCTGGAGGAGAAAATGAAAAACCATTCCAGTATCTCTTTGTATAAAACCCCAAATGGGGTCACAAAGAGTTGGACACAACTGAAATGACTAAGCAAACATGTGTCAGGCACTGAGAAAAACAATGGGGGACAGCTAGGTGGCAGAGTGGATAGAGCACCGGCTCTGGAGTACCTGAGTTCAAATCCAGCCTCGGACACTTAACACCTACTAGCTTTGTGACCCTGGGAAAATCACTTAACCCCAATTGCCTCACTTAAAAAAAACAAAAACAAAAAAAAACAATGGGAGTACAAAGGCAAAAATTCATAAGAAAGAGGAGAGACAATAAACAGCTATGAACAAATAAATAATATTCACAATAAACAGGAAAAAACTGACCCTACGAAGGCACTAGAATTAAGAGGGATTAGGAAGGGTTTTCTGTAGAAGGTGAGATTTTAGCAAAAAATTAAAAGAAAGCAATCAGAAGAAGAACCTGTCATGGAGAACAGTGAAGAATCTTGTTTAAGGAAGAGCATATTATCACTGGATCATAACAAATGAAAACACTCTACTATAAACAAGATGTTGTCACACAGAATACCAATAAACAAATAAATAAAAATGAGCTGGTTCAAAAAGTCAAACAGTCTGAATTATCCCCTAAATGTCACTGGAACCCCAAGACCATCTTTTCAAATACTGAGAAAAAACTTAACACTGGGAACATCTGACTAAGTGTCAGAGGAAGAGGGTTAAAGAACAAAGTTAATGAGTTTGCTTTTTTATTTATTTAGCATGGATATGAAACATCAAGTCCAAAATATCCAAAAGGTAGGAATAAGTTTAGAATCATTTATACATCTGAATCCATGGGAGTTCATCAGATCACAAAGTAAAATAACATATATAGTAAAGACTAAGGTTCAGGACAGTTAACAGAACAGAAGAAGAAGAAAAGATGTATCAAGAGGGTGATTTAGAGTATCAAAAGCTATAGATCAAGAAGAATGAAGACTGAAAAAAGACTAAATAGAACAAGTGATCTGAATGTGGAAAATTTTGATGCCACAAAATGAAATGCTGCTTACCAATAATAACAAAGAGTAAAGGAATGGCCAGGATGTTTTGAGGTGAGGTTTTAGTGAAAGAAAGAAAATGAAATAAATATAAGAAGAAATATTATATCACATTGAGCCCAACTTTCCACAGAAACAGTTATAAATTATCGTTATATTCTAGATTATTTATACTTCATTTTAAGGATGCTTAACATTTCTAATAATCTATGATTTAGTTGATAAAGGTACCTTTTTGAATGATGCAAACTACAATTTTTTGTTTTAAAAAACTATTCTAGTTCAAATCTAGCCTCAGACAGCTGTGTGACCCTGGGCAAGTCACTTAACCCTCACTGATTCACAAAAAAAAAAATTCTACCCAAAAACAGCAATAAAACAACACTTAGGGCAGCAAAACCCACAAAAAGATGGGCAGAGATTATTTTTTCAGCCAAAGACATCTTAGAGGGGGCCCTACTGGGCTGCAAGCAGAGTTCCAACCCCACAATTTCGCCAACACAGTCCCCTGGCAGGCTGCACCAGAGAAACTTACCCCAGAGACTCTGAATCAGCTGCAGTGCTGCATCTTCTGGAACTAAGCTTACTGTCAGGTGAGAGGGCTGAATGATTGGCCAAGGGGGTGGGGGTGGGGCAGAAATACAGGGGTGTCTTCGGGACCTGAGGAAGAATTCGGCTATCCCACCCAGCAGGGAACCAGGAAGAAATCCTGAGCAGTGGGAAGCCCAGGTGGGAGAGGGGCTCAATTCCAAGAAAGTGTCAGGGAAAATTGCCCTGATATTCTAGAAGCAGAAGGTAAAATAGAAATTGAAAGAATCCGCCAATCACATACCCAGCAAAATTGAGTATTATCTTAATCTTTCAGAGGAAAAAATGGAACTTCAATGAAAAAGAGGACTTTAATATATTTGTGATGAAAAGACCTGAACTGAACAGAAAATTTGACTTTCAAATACAAGACCCTAGAGAAGCATAAAAAGGTAAAAAGGAAAAAAAAATCAGGAGAGGTATTAAAAGATTAAACTGTTTACATTCCTACATGGGAAGATAATACTCCTAAATCCTAAGAACATTTTCTGTATTAGGGCAGGTGAAAGGAATACACTTAGACAGAGGACACAGGTCTGACCTGAATATGAAGGGATGACATCTGTAAAGCATTTATGTTTTTTTCTTTGTGGTGCGAAGAGGGTGGGGTGTCTTATGTCTAGAGCTGGTTTTGGGCTCAGGGCATCCTGAGTCCAGGGCTGGTGCTTTGTCCACTGTGCCACCTAGCTAACCCATTATGACAACTTTAAAATAAAGTTAAGGGGTAAGAGGAGAGGAAAGAAAAGGAAAGGGAAAAAATAGCTCACATTAAAAAAAAAAAAAGAAAAAGCTTATGCAGGGGAGAGGAAGAGAGTGAAGGAGTAGGGGAGTAAGTGAACCTTACTATCATCAGACTGGCTCAAAGAGTGAATAACATACATACTCGAGTGGGTATAGTAGTATATTTTACCCTGAGGGAAAATGGGAGGAGAAGGAGATAACGTGGAGGGGGGGGGAGGAGAGGGAAAGGAGGGAAGGGCAGATTGGGGGAGGGAGTAGTAAAAAGCAAAACACTTCGAGGAAGTGTATGTATGACATATTGAATTGTTTGATTTTATATGGAGGGTTAAAGAGGTAGGTAGGAAGAAAAATTTAGAACACAGAATTAGCTCATCAGAGTTGGCTCAAGGAGGGAATAGGAAAAAGGGGAATAGTTATGGTGACTGACTATAATGGCAAAACATATGGTATCTACTTTGCTGGGCTACTGTGAAGAAAATTCTTTGTCAAGTGTAAGGTACTATATAAAGGTTATGATGAACAGGATGCTATCAGAAAAACCTGATACTGAAGCAGAGAGAAATGTACTGTATATGAAATAACAGCAATAGTGTAAGATGATCTGCTGCGAAGCACGTGGTCATTTTCAGCAAGGCAATGATCCAATATAACTCTGAAGGACTTAAGAAAATTGCAATCCAAAAAACCAATTCTACTTCAATAACTTACCATGGCCAAAGAATCCAAATTTTGGGAATGAAGCACATTAAACTATCATCCAGTTTATACATTCTGGTTTCAATTTTTTTGGCAATATGTAATTATAACTGAAATAATAACCAAAATGTACACATGGAACATAATCACTTCATAAAATTAGGACTCCTTGGAGGATAAATTAGATATGCTTTTATAAATGGCATTTATATACTTGTATCAATATTAATAAAAGCCAAATGTTAACGTAAACACTCCTTACCTATCAAAGATTTTATGTTTTCCAAAATTAAGCCACTAGTAATATTTCCAGATAAATCTTGACCCAATTCAGCAATCAACTTTGCATAACCTTCATTCTCTTCTCTCAACAAGTTGAATTTCTGTTGCTTATAACTGAAATTAAATAAACATAACAGGAATAGTTACACACTACAAAGGCTTTTTTAAAAGACATGATTATCTTTCTACTAGGATTTTAACACCTAATAATTTTACATTAACTCCAAAAATAAGAGATAGATCTTGCTATAATTAACTAATTAATTAAAACACTACAGTCACTTCAACATGTTTTGCACACAGTACCTTGAAACAAACAACCCTTAGAATAACACTGGTCCCAGTCAAAATTCCAGCCTAAACTCCATAGTTAATATCCAAGAAAACAATTCCCACACCAACAGGGTAGGTAAGCTAATTTAGGTGAAACAGCAAATCACCACAATCACTTCAGACGCTATTGCTACTAAAATATAGCTAGACATAGCCCAGGACTCTGAATACAAAAAAGCCTCAAGAATAACTTCAATCTCCAGACACCAGGCTTAAGAGGAGAAATTACTGTGAAGAAGCAGCCCACTACCAAAACAACAATTAAGAGACTGGTGAACATGCAATGGTACAGAAGAGTTCCAGGGAACTCATGATAGAAGAGGATCTCCAAATCCAAGAAAAAAAAAGAAAGAAAGAACTGTGGAGTATAGATGCTGATTGAACCAAATTATTTCTTTTGTTTTGGGTGCTGTTGGGTTTTTTTTTTCTTTCTATTTTGAGGTTTTGCATCACTGCTCTGATTCTTTCTCTTGTAACAGGATTAATGCAGAAATAGGATTAATGTTATTATGTGTATATATATGTGTGTGTGTATATATATATATATATATGTATGTATATGTATAGAGATATATAGATATAACCTATATCAGATTACCTGCTGTCTAGGGGAGGGGGGAGGGAGGGGGGAGAGGGAGAAAAATCTGAAATTGTAAAGCATGTATAAACAAAAGTTGAGAACTATCTTTACATGTAATGGAAAAAATAAAATACCTCATACATTAAAAAAAAAAAGAAAGTAAGTCAGAAGGAGAAGGTGGCTGGCACAATGCTAGCCATATAGTAAGTATTCATTAAATATTTATTGATTAGAAAAAAAAAAAGAGACTGGTGAAGATCAAACATCTTGGGAATGGCAGCACACCGTCCCTCCCCAATCTTATTCATAGAAATAACTTTAAAGAACTTTAAAGAAGATGCAAAATCACTTTTTGTTTTCTGCAAGACTAAGGAACCAGAGACCATCTGCTTTTCTCCCTTATTCCAATGTGACCCAATTCACCCTCCTTGAGGGTAGAATGTTTATTTCTCCATTTGTAAAATGTAAAACGTTTTGCAAACCCTAACACACATTATATATTATTAATAATAAATGCCATTTCATTCATGCATTCAAAAGCTTTTGTAAGTAATGGGAAATTGTGATATAATTATGATTATTATATTTAATTCTAAAATAATCAAAATAAATTTAAAAGTATAGATATAAAATAAAATACAAAAATTAATCAGCATAATCTAGTTCTCACTGATTTAATTCAAAAGTCAGACTTTTCAGTCACCTGACAAAAGTGTGAAAATAAATATGCTACTTTTTTCAATATATTAACAGTACAGAGACATTTTATAACATTAAATACACAAAAATGGCATATTAAATTATAATTAATTTACTCTATAAGAAACATTTAATGCTATTGTTGGTAAAAAATGAGGAAAGTTAAACGTGAAAATCTTGTAAATTTGTAAAATATAAAACAGAAACTGAAAATATTAATGATCCCAATTACATAACTTACAGCTTGAAAAAGTGTACTTACAAGAGTTTTGTCTTGATTTTAACAGATTTTTGATTAAATTGCTGAGACTGTTTAATAAGTCCTAATGACTCCAATGTTTCTGGTTCCAAACGTTCCTTCAAGATTTTTTCTGAAACTAAATACTACCAAAAAAGAGATGGTTAAGTCAAGTTATTTCATCCTAAACACTGAAAACAAAATTCAATGTACTTTTGTACAAAATAGAAATTAGTGTTGGTGAGAATAGAAGCCATAATAAATTAACATCAATTAGGAAAAAAAGATTTATATGTGGAATCTGGGACAGCTAGGTGGTGCAGTGAATACAACACTGGACCTATAGCAGGCAAGACTCATCTTCCTGAGTTCAAATCCAGCCTCAGACACTTACTAGCTCAGTGAACCTGGAGAATTCACTTAACCCTATTTGCCTCAGTTTCCTCATCTGTAAAATGGGCTGGAGAAGGAAATGGCACATACAGTATTAACTGTACCTCAATCATATACCACAGTTTCTTCAGCCATTGATGGAGATTTTTTTGATTTGCCATTCTAAGCCACCACAGAAAGAGCTGCTAGAAATATTTTTATACAAATAAATATTTGATTGATAATTTTTCCTTTTTAAATCATAAGGCAAGTTAAGAAGATGACTTCAGAAAGGCCTCGAAAGACAGGTATTGATGAAGCATACTATCCACCTCCAAAGAAAAAACTGATATTGATGGAACACAGACTAAAGCATGCTATTTTTCACTTTCTTTCGCTTTTTTCTTTTACTCAAGTTTTCTCGTACAAAGTGACTAATATGTTAATGGTTTACATAATTATACATATATCTGATTGCCTGCCACCTCAGGGAGAGAGGAGGGAAGGGAGGAAAGAATTAATAAAAATTGGAACCTAAAACTATAAATAAAAATGTTTATTACACTCTAAAAAATAAATAAATGGGATAGCAAGCAGAAAAATAAATAAATGGGTGGGGTGAGATTCCACCTTCTGGAAGAGGAAGAACAAGAAAAGGAGGAGGAGGAGGAAGAAAACTATTGATAAAACGTGGTATCCTTAATAAAGATAAACCTCCTCCTGAATACCTGAAGTCCAACACCACTACTACTACATACCTCTTTACAAGGGTTGTGATTTCTTTCTTAAAATTATTTCTCAGGGCAGCTAGATGGCGCAGTGGATAGAGCACTGGCCCTGGATTCCGGAGGACCTGAGTTCAAATCCAGCCTCAGACACTTACCCTTACTAGCTGTGTGACCCTGGGCAAGTCACTTAACCCCAATTGCCTCAACCAAAAAAAAAAATTATTTCTCCTTCCTCTAATGACCTTCAGCCAAATATTGTCATATCCCACAGCGTTTTCTAGATTTTCTTCTCAATATATAGGCCCATTTTATGTACCTAGTTATGTATTTCATTCCACAAAGTCTCAAATTATATTTCTTAGGTCATCAAATTGAGAGGTCATTACATTCAAATTATTACTTCAAAAAGAGAGAGAAAGGGGGCAGCTAGGAGGTGCAGTGGATAAAGCACCAGCCTTGGATTCAGGAGTTCAAACCTGGCCTCAGACACTTGACAATTACTAACTGTGTGACCCCGGGCAAGTCACGTAACCCTCATTGCCCAGCAAAAGAAAAGAATAAAAGAGAGAGAAAAAGAGAGAGAGAGAGAGAGAGGAAAAGATTTAAATTAGATACTTACCAAACATGCTAATACAAATTGTATGAAATGGTCTCTTTTACTTTTTTCTTCTAAACAACCTGTTTCAACATCTAGAATAACAAAAGTAAATACACTTTTTTTATGAATTACTTTCTCTAAAAAGTTGATATGTAATCAGTAAAGACCTCTGTTGCCTCTCTCCATTTCATATTTTAGGTGAAATACTGGAATCATGAGAGTTTCAAAAGATGTTAATAGCAAACCACTAAGAAATGTTTATAAGCAAGGTTCCAGGATTTTCAATCTTATGTGGAATTAAAGTGGCATAAATGCTATATAGAAACTGCTTTGAGAATAATCCCAATCTGATTCCCCTGGGCTATGAAATAGGAGTGTTTTGAGAAAATGTCTAACACTTCTATACTGTAAAAGCAAGAAAATAAAATGCTACATTTTAAATGTTGAGTTCCATAAGAAAACAATAAATCCTTTTCATGCCAGAGCAATAAGAAAGCTAAAGTAACTTATTTTTCCTAACAAAAATGTAGTTATATACATGACTCTTTCTAATTCAGTACAGCCACCAAAGTGAACATCATACACTACACTACCCTTTGTAGTAACTAAATTGTCTTCAAGTATGATAGGAAACTCTAAGTTATTAAATAATTTTATTATGTAACCAATTAGCACTTTGTTTAATATATGAATATCTTCTTATCAATCTGAAGTAATTAAATAGTTCAACTTACACAGCATTTGATTAACTAAAATCAAAGAAATAACTTCAATTTGAAATGTCCTGAAACATTTCATGTATATATTTTCAATATAAATTAACTGTTAAATAAATGCATGAAATAATTGTATTATAAGCAGAAATAAAGTTTTACACTACCTAATATGCAGAATACATCAGCTAGAATCGAAGGCACATCATCACGAAATTCCTGTTTAAAAAATATATTATTTAGAATAAATTATCTAGAATAAAAGAAAATTATTTATCACCATTTAGAATTTATTATATTTACTGATTTGCTGTAAAGCAAGGTACAAAATATAGCTATCAAAATTATAAGCTTTGCATTGTGCTATATCAGTATGAATGATCATCAAATGTTAATGAAGTCTATGAAAAATTTCCAAAACTCAAAAAGCAAACAATAACTTTTTAAATGTACTCTTTTTTAATGTCATTTTCATTTCTGAATTAAAAGCAATAGGAAGATTAAGTCTGATAGCAGTACTGATACTCCATACCTATATGACCCACATTTTTCCATTTAAACTGTTGTACATTCAATGCTGTTTTCCTAGTTCTGATTACTTCAGTTTCCTTCAATTCATTCGAGTCCTCTCATGTTTTTGTAAATAATTCACTTTTATCCCCTTTTATGGCACGATAATGCGTTTCAAGGGAGAAACAATTTTTGTTAAACAGTTAGTCCCACAATAGCTGAGATCCTTGGGTCTCTCAAACTACAGGTTCCTATATTTTTGCATGCCTTTCCTGCTTCTCTTTTTATTACCCAGGATCAAATTTTTTTGAAGATTACAACTTTATAGTACAGTCTGAGATGTACTGTTCCAAGGCCCTCTTGATATTTTGTTCACTGGTATTCCTTTGACACTATTGACCTCTTGATGAATTTAGTTTTCTAATTTTCTAGTAATTCTTTGATATCCTGGTAAAGAATTGAATAACTTAATTTAAGTAGTACTGTCATTTTTATTTCTACACTTGAGAATTAATATTTCTCCAATCATTTAATGCTGTATTTGTAAAAAAGTATTTTGGTAGATCAATAGCATAGAATAGAGAAAAATTACACTATAGTAAATGACTAAATCCCAAATCTAAGCTTTTGGAACAAAAAAAGATTGGCACTAAAAGATTCCAATGACTCACAACTTTAAAAGTATGAGAAAAGGGGCAGCTAGGTGGCGCAGTGGATAGAGCACGGGCCCTGGAGTCAGGAGTACCTGAGTTCAAATCCAGCCTCAGACACTTAACACTTACTAGCTGTGTGACCCTGGGCATGTCACTTAACCCCAATTGCCTCACTTTAAAAAAAAAAGTGTGAGAAAAAATTTCAAAGATTTAAATCAAAATGTGTAAATTATCAAAGATAACTGAGCAGTAAAAATAAGTGAGGAAGAAAAGTCATTAAGGTTTTTTTTAACACACATAAGTGAACAGAAAGAAGTTCATGATTATCTCTGAATTTACTACATACTTTTTTAAAAACAAAGTATTCATAAAGACTCACCAGTTACACAAAAAATCTCCATGAACTGCCTTTTTTATGTATGTATGCGTGCATGCAAGCATGTATGAATTCACATCTTATTTGGTGTTTATTTAGTTCAGGACAAAAAAAAAAAAAGACAGAAACAAAAGGTGTTGAAACAAGAGATACAATTATTTAAGACTTCAAAATCCCTGACAAACATCAACAAACAAAATACTTGGTTACCATATTCTTAAAAACTACAAAACCACCCATATTTTTTAAAACCAAAAGGCAAAGTGAAAAATATGCGAAAAAATCAACTAAGATTGTTCCTGTTCCTCTACAAATAATTCCCATTTTTATCAAAGAACAAGAAGCTTAAAAAAATCTTGTGATATCAATGATTTTAAAATGTAAAATTACTTTTATATTCAAATATTATCATGGTCACATCAGTAAGAAACTTAGTGTTATTTCTAAGAGCTGTTTCTTAATATTATATAATTTTATCTTCCCTTCAAAGCAAAGGTAAGAAAAAAGAAAATTATCTAAGTACTTACAATAATATTGCTGAAAACTTTAGAAGCTTGGTCTTGCTTTAGATTTCCCTGTATGACATGCCATGAGAGCTCATAGAAAGCCTGCTGAATATCTAAAGGGAAAAAAAATTACCAAAATAAATCTCACAATACCTGGGTTTTCTCTCTTACACCTTCATTACCATATTTCTTGTGGTTATACCAAAACTCAATTTAGAAAAAAATATCCTTAAGTTTCTTTTTATTAGTTAGAGAAAAAAAATTAACAGTATGAGTAACCATAAAAGAGAAAACAGAGAAGCTGAGATATCATGTTTTTCTTCACTTTTTTCTCCTAAGGAAGTACATTATTCTTATTTTCCCTTGTTATCTTATTTCCAGTATTGTTACATTTCTGATGATCTGCAGTAAGCTGTTAAAAACTTTCTCACATGCAACGCTCCCCATGCCTCACAGACTCCATCTCTTCCTTCAAGACACAGATGATAAACAACATCACCAAAAAAAGCCATTCATAGTAAAAGCACTTTTTAGTACCCATTTACCCCCATTAATTTTAAGAATACCTTGAGCATTACTACAATCTCAAACAGTTCTACTTAAGTTCTTACAGTTTCAATTTATAAGATGAAATTATTTAAGATCCTTTTCAAGTTTCATTAAAAGTATTTTACATTTTATGTATATCCTCTTTAGGTTGAGTTATCAACTTTTGGTATGTAACTTCATTTTGCTGATTCATTATAATTTTACTTTGCTGCCTCTGTATTTTGTAAATTTCATTTTCCACTCTTAAAATCACACTGACTAGGGGTAGCTAGGTGGCGCAGCACGAACCCTGGATTCAGGAGGACCTGAGTTCAAATCCGGCCTCAGACACTTAACACTTACTAACTGTGTGACCCTGGGCAAGTCACTTAACCCCAACTGCCCCGCCCCCAAAAAAATTAATCACACTGACTGATTTCCAGTTGTGTCAGTAATTTCTAAGTACTTGTTATTATTACTCTTGATCTGGATTTAAAGTTCTCCTTTCTCTTCAAAATTTCAAAATTTCCTCATGTGCAAAATACACATTTTGCAAATTTTTATAAATGCATTTTTGGGTTGTATAGACCAACTAAGCCAGCAGAGTAGAATTAAGCAGAAACAGGTCAGCTCTCCTTAAAATTACTCTCCAAAAATCTAGAAAATGCACAAAACCAAGTCCTACCAAATTCTTTTTACAACACAAATACATAATAAAAAATGATAAAAAAAACCTATAGAATAATTTCCATAATGAATATTTTAAATAAAAGAATAGCAAAGAGATTACAGCAATACACCAGGAATACAGACCTGGTTCATTATTAAGATAATCATTATAACTGACCATATCAATAACAAAAGCAACAAAAACCATATGATCCTCTCAATAGATGCAGAAAAAGCTTTCTACAATATACAACACTCAAATGAAGTTTTCCATAAGATCAAGGGTGATGCAAGAATGCTCATTTTCAGTACTACTATTACAATCAGAGGAGAATCCTAGATAGTCAACCTCAGAAAAAGAAATTTGACAAGTTATAAATGAAATCCCCAAAAAATCTATAGTACCAGATAAATTTACAAATTCTGTCAAATACTTAAATAGGCACAAAACAAAACTGTTAAATTTTGCAAATGATAAAGAATTAACAATGAGCTGAACATTAAATGAAACAATAAGTGGCAAACAACTGGGAACTCAAAAAAAGCTATTAAATTACTCTCTGACTTTGATATACTCTTATTAAACCTATATAGGCAAAAAACTGGTAAGAGGTAGTACTCATTATTTGGTTAAAAAGAAAAATTCTGCACTTATTTTCAACAACAAAAGGTCATGCATGCCACAATACAAAAACAAAATACTATAAAATGTAAAATAACCTACCTCTGAAAGTCATATTTTCATGGCCTTTATTTTCACTAAGCAAACGGCATAATCTCACACTAAAATAAGAAAAAATTCATGAATTAAGTTAGAACGATTTAAAAAGGAAATATTTTCTTGATCATTATAACTGACATGTTAATTTTAAGACCATGTGTTTTTAAGTTTAAAAGATATTTATTGGGCAGCTAGGTGGCGCAGTGGATAAAGCACTGGCCTTGGATTCAAGAGAACCTGAGTTCAAATCCAGCCTCAGACACTTGACACTTAACTAGCTGTGTGACCCCGGGCAAGTCATTTAACCCTCATTGCCCTACAAAGACAAAGAAAAAAAAAGATATTTATATGATGAGGGTTTCCAAAACTTTTACACTTTTGGTTGTTTTTGCCATTTACATCATATATTATGTTTGTAATTTACCTAACACTGCAGCAAAGTTGCATTCGTGGTGGAATCATAATTGTCTAACTGCTAAGTGCTCCCCTTTTCTCTTTCCAAAATAGAAAATACGGGGGGGGGGGGGGGGCAGGTAGGTGGCACAGTGCATAAAGCACTAGCCCTGGATTCAAGAGGGCCTGAGTTCAAATCTGGCCTCAGACACTTGACACAACTAGCTGTGTGACCCTAGGCAAGTCACTTAACATTCATTGCCCCGCAAAAAAAACCAAAAAACAAACATTAAAAAAAAAATTAAAAATACAGTTTCTAGAAACAGTGAGGAGATGCAACCTGTCACCTGACTACAACCTCTTCTGGAAGAGAAGCGAAAACCAAATACTATGGCAATAGTGGTTTGGAGATCAGATGCTGTGAAGAAACAAAACAAGATTTGGCAACAGAATTAATATGTGGGACTAATATGAGTGAGAAATAGAAAAATCATAAATATAACAGAAAATAATGCCAAGGTTGCCAAGGTGAATGACCAGAAGGTAGCCTCAATAAAAACAATGTGTCTCTCAGATGTCCTATAAAGCATGGAAAACCTTAAGTTCAGAAAACCTAAGTTCAAATCATATGACCAACCAGTCAGCTTCCTCAACTTTAAAAGAGGGATTATAAAAATTAAGTCACTTTTTTTTTGTTCTAACCAACTCAGTCCACTCTGCTTTTATTTTTATTATTTGTTGTGTGTGTGCAGGGCAATGGGGGGTTAAGTGACTTGCCCAGAGTCACACAGCTAGTAAGCGTCAAGTGTTGGGGCAGCTGGGTGGCGCAGTGGATAGAGCACCGGCCCTGGAGTCAGGAGGACCTGAGTTGAAATCCGGTCTCACCAAAAAACCCAAAAAAATACCAAAAAGAAAAAAAAAGCGTCCAGTGTCTGAGGCCGGATTTGAACTCAGGTACTACTGAATCCAGGGCTGGTGCTTCATCCACTGTGCCATCTAGCAGCCCCCTTCACTCTGCTTTTATTCTACACAATGACAGAACTTTTCATCTATTATCCAAAATCCAGGCAGAAAATATTTTTCTTCTACTTGTTCTTTTTTAAGGGGAGGGAAAAGTGAGGCTAGGTTCTGAGCTATTAAAGGGCTTAATATAATCACACATATAGTAAAAAGGTGCAGTTTTAAGAGATCTAGGACCTATGTTGAAATCCTAGATCTACCACATTACTGTATGATACACAACAAGTCATTTAATATAAGTAGACCTAACTTTTTTCATTTGTAAAATGAGGGACTTGGTCAAAGCAGCCTGAGTTTCCATTCATACTCTATACTATCTAGACTCAAAACACTTAATAGCTGCCAATTTTATATGTAATTCAATCATTTTCATCTGTGTCCAACTCTTCATGATCTCATTTGGAGTTTTCTTGACAAAGATATTGCAATGGTTTGTCATGTCCTTTTCCACCTTCTTTCACAAATAAGCCATCCAGCTGTCCCCAAAATACTGTAAAGATAATAAAAGCAACCACCTCACAGAGTTGTTGTGATGTCCAAATGCAATACTATTTGTAAAGCCTTGTATGCAACATGCTTGTTCCTTCCCTTCTCTTTAAGTAAAGGTTCTAACCCCTCCTCAAAATGTCAGGGACTACAACTACAATCTCCTGTTTTTCACTTTCCAACCTACCAAATTCAATGTCCTTCACAGAATTCCTTTGCTTAGAAAACCTCAAATGGAGTCATGAATGGTTAGACACAACCGGAAAATAAGTGAACAATAACAAACGTGCCAACTAATATTTATATAATACCTATTATGTGCTAATGTGCCAATATCACATTTAATGAAATACCTACAATTTTATATGAGTAAAGTGAGGTAGAAGTGACTTGGTTGGGGTCACACTGGTCATATATGAGAATGGATTTGAATTTTATTGACTCTGGGCTTGGTTATAGCTACTAGTGCATACTGATAAAAGGAAAAATCCCATCACTCCTAAACTCCCACATTCAATCAATCCATTTTCTTTATATTCATGAACAGTACTTCAAGCCATTATCACCTCTCACCTATAATATAATACCTTCTCACAAACCTTTAGTTTGTCTTCTTCAAATCTATAATCATTTTTCAACTAGGTTTTTTTTTAAATCTTTGACATCTAAATCTTTACTTCTTTACAAAGTTAAAAGTACAGGACAATTAAGAATTAATTAAATAAATAAATGAAGATGGTTTGTTACTATAGTGTTATTTTAATATAAGTTAATTTGACTGCAGTTATTTTTCACTTAAGAATTGGATCATTTTATATTTAAAAGTAAATTAAATTGTTGCAAAACAATACTTTAAGGTTAGTTTTATGTAATGTTTTATTTCAACTCTTACTTTTCAATAAAGGCAAATTTTTCATGTTGGTACAAAGTTAAGTATATGCTATTTTAAGGGACTTAACTTTAAATTTCTTTAAGGCAATAAAATAAGCCAAGTGTCGGAGAATTACAAAATAAAAATTTGTAATTTATATTTAAGAAAATTCACGTTTAAATACCTTGTGGTTTTTAATATGTAATGAAAATATTTTTGATGAGGATGGTGTTTAAATGTTTTCACAAATTTTAAATTGAAATTTTTTTTATTTAATGCCGATATAATGAAGATATTGCAAACTGATTTTACTTTGAAAAAAGTGTTTTGTATAAATTTTGTTCTTCATTTTTTAAAAAAACAGTTTATCAGACTGGACACGTTATTTTGTTAGAATAAACGACGTTATTGCTGGGTATATTTTTATATTGTTAATATTTTTCCAGATTTATAAAACATTTTAGTATAAAAGCTTTCTAAAATGTTTTGAGTTCTAAAGTTTTGATGTTTATAAATAATTTATGTAGTATTTTAGTGTTTGATAACAAAAACTATTATTAAAATGCTTATTATTTAATTTAAAGTTTAAATGAAATGTTTTCTGTTAAGTTAAAAGTTTTAGAAAATGTTTGAACTTTCTCTACAAAGTTTTTCTTTATAACTTAACAAACGTTAAACAAGGTTTTTAAGGCGGTTTTCCTGCTTGAGACAAAAATCAAACATTCTAGAGTTCGTTTCTTAAAAAAAAAAAAAGGCGGGACATTAATAACACGGCTCAAATCATAACATACTAAACATCTAAACCAAAAATAAGACGTCTTTTGTCCCATTCCTCAGTTACTTACAATTCGATTTTTCCCGATTTCTCCCAGTTCGTTATCCACTCTGCTGGGACCATCGCCGCCATTTTCCGTTTAGATTCCGGATGTTACCTGAAGAAGAAAGGTCAAAGGGAGATACAGAGAATTCTGGGAAATTTTACGCCTTCCTTCCACAGTAAGATAAAAACGTCACTGGAGGGGGAGGGGGGAAGTATGTAGCATTATTAAAAAAACAACGACAACCAAAAATCAGTAAGTATGATACATGACTTTGAATTGGTTTGGTAAATACATAAAGTACATAGATATTACATATCCCGGTATACACGCACATAATACATAAATTCTTGTATTTACCCTATTCATAACATGTTACCATTTCAAATATTTTATCCCTGGAGCCATTTTTCTTTTTTGCCTAATTTGCTTGGCTGAGGTGGTATCTCCGAATACCTTTAATTTAATTTAATTTGCACTTCTTTATTTTTTATTTGGAGCATTTTTTTCACATGATCATGGTTTGCTAGAAGTACTTGTTCATATGCTTTGAACATATGCTGGAAAATGAGGATTTGTATGTAAATCAGTTCCTCATATGTCTCGTAAACTTGGTTAAACACCTTTTACCTGTTTCCCTTCCAATTTTAGATTAAGAAAAATGCCTCAAGCAAATTGCTTACATCTTGTAAAACTGACTCCATTTTGAAACAAATTTCATTTTCCTAAAAATTCCATCAGTTATGAATTTTAGTAACATCCTTTTTCACATTCCAAAAATTCTACCTGCTCACTCTACAAACGCATAAAGTTATAAAAAATATTTATTGAAGTTATTGTTTCTTAACCTTTTTTTAGTTGACCAGATCTAACACTATATCAAATAGAAATGGTTGGCTCTTCACAAGGGTTTTAGCTGTATAGGAGCCTGACTATTCTTATCCCTCTCCTAAAGTAGAATCCTGAGATCTCCTACACCCAGTTCTAACCTGTCACAAAGGAAATTGGTGGTGTGAGGTTCCTTAAGTATTCCTCTTCTTCTTCTTTTTTTTTTTTTGTGAGGTAATTGGGATTAAGTGGCTTGCACCCAGGGTCACACAGCTAATAAGTGTCAAGTGTCTGAGGCCGGATTTGAACTCAGGTCCTCCTGAATCCAAGGCTGGTGCTGTATCCACTGTGCCAACTAGCTGCCTCCTTAGGTATTACTCTTTAAAAAATTAACACTCCTTCACACACAAATCCAATTAGAATAAAATAATATTTTATTTAAGCACTAAAGAAAACAACCAAGAGAGAGGTCAAGGTGTGATGGGTCAGAGACAATTCTCTGAAATACCTATATCAAACAGGAGAAAGTCAAAAGTTTTTATAGATGGTAGATGCAATGATCACTTGAGCTCTTATTGGGGGTGGGATGAAAGAAGTCCAGAGAGGGGTGGTTTTTCTAATTTCTGGAGTTATCTCTCTCCCCTGGTGATTATCTCTCTTAAGGTGTGTCTGTCCTTTAGTTTAACTGACAAGTTTAAACTTTAATCCTAACCCCATAACATGACCTAAAATCAAAACCTCAGTTCCTCCCTTTGGTATGTGTCAAATTCCCATTCCTGAACCCTATTCTTCACCCCTGGGATTAAGACCAAATTCTATGGTTAGAAAGACTAAAACTGATAAATGAAAATATTTTGAAACTAAGCATGGGAATAAAAAGGTGACATGCACAGAAAAGGCTAAATTTGTACCCAGATTCACCTTATGATGGGTAAACCCCAAAAACACACCTCCACGGAAAAAATACTTGTCTTGGGGGTTGGCTCAGGCCCCCAGGAACTCCAAATTATAATGAGACTGATAATCAATTTATCCATACTATAAATATAACTGTCCTTCCTTTCCCTATTTGAGACACACCTTTACACTTTTCTGATTCCCTCCCTATGTTCACTCATAGTCTTGCAATAAAACTTGGGAAACTGAGTCACTGAGTTTTGTTATTCTTTTGGGATGACTAACAATCAATTTTAAACTAATTCCATCCCACATCATTACAATATGAAACTGCTGGTAAATACATGGATTAGGGAAACCTGAGTTAAAAATCATCTAAGAAATTTATTAGCTATGTGATTTCATCTGTTTAAGGAGGAAAATTAAATAATAGCAACCCACCTTCTAGGACTATTGTGAGGATGACATGATTGTAAAATGTTCAAAACAGTGCCTGGCATATGGAATGCACTAGTTATAAATAGTTAAAATAGTTATAAAGTTATCGTGACTATGGAAAGCTCACTTTGGAGTGGGGAAAGTATGAGTGAGGGGTGGTGGTCCTAACTTCTGGAATTATCTCTGACCCCTCGCCCAGATTAGGCAGCAGCTACGCCTATTCGGAGAAATGTGCCTCAGAAGCCACTTCCTCTTCCCTGGAGGTGATGTCTTTGATTTTCTTCTTGGAAAGCTCCCAGATAATTATGATTTGTAGAAACTTGGTAAATTATTGCATCAGATAAACTGATAAAAAAAACCAACTTCTTTTATGAACTGAACTATTAAAAGAAGGTGGAAAATATTAGAAAACCGTTATGCTACTTTATCAGCCCTACTGAGCACGTGTTCTGAAATACTGGAACTAAAGAAACTAAACTTTCAGGCTTGCCTATATTACACAAGAAGTTTTAGCTAAAATTAATTATGAAATTAATTATGAAAATTCTTTTAAGACCTATCGAGTATATTGTTAAGGCAAAAATAGAGAGAAAAGACCTAGTAAAATATCCTTCTTTGTAAACTTACAGGGTTTATTGGAACCATCTGGTCATAACTCTCATCAACACTATGCACCTGATCTTAAGGGACTCCTTATGGATATGTCCTTTCTTATAGACCCAATCACCTGGTTCAATTAAGGTTTCCCCCTCAGTTAATAGGTTTGCACATAATTGTTATCAGCATCAAAATATTACAATACATAAACTTATAAATAAGATTTAGTAGGCCATCTAGAAATTACATAAAAGATCTGACATGGGGTTTAGGATGACCAGACAACAGAACAGACATATGGAGTAATCAAGGGATTGTTAAAGTTTAAACTGGGCAACTAGCCATCAGGAAGGACACACCTAAGAAGTAAAGGAAATAAAATTCTATAGCATGAAAGTCATTTAGGTGGGGCTACTACCTGACCTGAGCTAGGAGACAGAGATAACCCACAGACAGAGATATGGTCAGGGCCATAATTTCTGAAAAATAATCCCCCTGATTCTCAGGAATGACAAGCATCCAGGTTTTCCCCACCCCACCCCCAAAAGAAAAGTTTTTACGTTCCTTCTGTTCTGGGAGGAAGCTGTTTTTTCTAAAAGTATTTCCCTGGGGCACCTAGGTGGCACAGTGGATAAAGCACCAGCCCTGGATCCAGGAGGACCTGAGTTCAAATGCAACCTCAGATACTTTACACTTACTAGCTGTGTGACCCTGGGCAAGTCACTTAACACTCATTGCTCCACCAAAAAAAAAAAAAAAGTATTTCCCTTTCTAAAAAACAGCTTGCAATTTATCCTTTGGTAAATTTCTAAATTGGTAGATATTTCTTATTCAACCTTAAGTCAAAATATATATACACATATATACGTATATGTGTTTTGGTTTGGTTTGGTTTTTTGGTGAGGCAATTGGGATTAAGTGACTTGCCCAGGGTCACACAGCTAGTAAGTGTAAAGTATCTGAGGCTGGATTTGAACTCAGGTACTCCTGACTCCAGGGCTGGTACTCTATCCACTGCTACACCTAGCTGCCCCTAGTCAAAAAATATTTAAAACTAATTTGTCAAGATTAAATAAATGGGACTTCTGGTGCCAAGTACAGAAGGAAACCTCCAAAGCTCTCCCAAATTTCCCCTCCAAACCACTATAAAGTGGCTAAGGAATTGTCTAGAAACAGGAAAACCTGGTACGAGAGGTCTGTCTTACCTGGGTACAGCCTTGAAGCATGGGGCATTCCACCAAGTGCACCAACCCACCTGCAGAAGAGCAGTTCACCCGGCAAATGAGCAGTTTGAGACAACACCCACCACACACCAGGGATATAGAAGCTCCACCCCAAGGCTAGCCAACAGCAAGTTCCTACCAGCAGAAAGACTCTGTTTCCATAACAACCCAACAGCAGGGGGTCCTAACCCTTGGGCAAATCTGCAACAAAATTATTCCTCTAAGGGCCTGCTAATATAGAGACCCAGTTAACATAGCAACCCAGAAGCAGGGAATCTAAAAGAATATACTTTCTTTTCAGCAGTATATCTGACCTACACACAAATTGACCATGTATTAACCAAATACAGAAAAGCAAAATAGTAAACACATCCTTTTCAGATCTTAATGCAATAAAACTTACATTCAATAATGGGCAATTGAGATTAAAAACAAATTTATTTATTTATTGGTTGATCTAACTGCTTACATCATATAATAGAGAAGAAACAGATCAATGAAGAAAATTAAAAACCCCAATTAAATCTCAAACTGGAAATCCTGAAAATCAAAGAAGAAATTAAGAAAATTGAATTTAAGAAAATCATTGAACTAATAAATAAAACTATAAGCTCATTTTATGGGAATAAAATAAAATAAATAAGTCATTGGTTAATTTAATCAAAATAAAAGGAAAGAAGAAAACCAAATTACTATTATCAAAAATGTTTTTCCCTTGAGAAAGTTTTAAGGATACCTAGGGGATTGGGATCTTTAGGTTTCTTGGGGTCCCTCTGCATTCCCACAACATTCCCGCCTCTCTAATTTCTGGGCTGTAGAGATGTCTCTGTTGATTAAGGAGAAAAGGAGCAAAACATTTTATGGGCACATTCTAAGAGTCACAGGAACATTCATTAATTGTGGCTTCAGTGAAAGCTTTAATCCTAGAAATGACTAGAGCAACAAGATCCACACAGCAGAATGCATGCAAGGATCAAAATTATGGGTATGAAAGGAGCTAGTAGTGAAAACAACCATGAAGTCCAGAACAGGCTGTGAGTGTATAAGACTATAGCAATGATACATTGACAGGCTATAGAAATTAAGATGAGAAATGAATGAAAAATGAAGATGGTCTGAAACTAAGCATGGGAACCAGAAAGAAACATGCAGAAAAGGCCAAATTTTTACCCAGATTCACCTTATGATGTGTAAACCCCCAAAACACACCTCCACAGAAAAAGTACCCGCCTCAGGGGTTGATTTAGGACTCCAGGAACTCCAAATTAGGATAAACCCTCCCTGTACCTCCCAAAGGTAGAGATTATGATAATGAGTAGGACAGGCCCTCCCCTGTACCTCCTTAAAGTGGAGATTATTATAATGAAACTAATAATCAATTTATCCATACTATAAATATAACTATCTTTTCTTTCCTTATTTGAGAGATAACTTTGCATTTTTCTGGTTCTCTCCCTGTGGTCACCCACAGTATTTCAATAAAACTTGGGAAACTGAGTCACTGAGTCTTGTCATTCTTTTGGGACGACTTAAAATCAATGTGACTCTAATTCCATTCTACATCAAACTCATCAATCCAATTTCATTGCTTAAGAACTCCACATCCCAAACAAGTTTTTTTGTTTTTTGTTTTTTTCCCCAGGGCTGAAGATATTGCCCCAACTGATGGTTTCCAATAACCTGGTAAGTATACAAAATAGGGGAATCTACAGGACTGAGCCAGGTGCTCCTACCTTGTTCATTCTATCCACCCTCATAGCTGCTGTGCATTTCTTGAGACTCCACCTCATCATTTCACACAGTTATCAATTACCATTTTTAAGTAATTACAAATCAAAGTACTTCAAAATATTACAACACAAAGTCAGTGGGGCTGATAAAATAATCAAGTCTTTGTCCCTAGTTTTACCTGTCTTTCAAGATGAGGAGCTGTATTAAGTATTCTGTTTCTAAGTCCTCTTTCTCCTGGAATCACATAGAATCATAAAAAGCTTCCTATATCCTTAATAAGAATGTCCAAATGAGAAATCATACAGCCTTCCCCCTAGGAGAAAACTTTTCACAACCTTATTCAACTCACCTAAACCTTCTGTTCCTCTTTATATGCCTCTCCCGTAGGGTTCAAAACCCCTAACCTAATTTATATTTTTCATAGTTTTCCTTCAAGCTTGTCTTTTTATGTCTTGCAACCTAGTTACTCAGACTACACAATTTTCCTGTTCTTGTTTAGCCATGTTTCAGACTATATTTAATCTATTAAATATTTTCTCCTTTTTATAATTTTAAAACTATACTAATAAAATGTAAGTATATTATTCACAGAAGCAGCAGAAAAAGGCAAAAACTTTTCTTAGGTTGTCTTTTCAAATAAGTTCCTTTAGTATGTGTATTTTTATATATATGAATTTCATACAAGATAGGCTGTCTAGCTTTAAACCCAAGTCTGGGAACTTTTCATAGCAAACTGAAATGGCCTTCTTTTCTAGTTGAAAATTTTTTAAATTAGTCCTTTCGGGGCAGTTACCCCGGATTCAGGAGGACCTAAGTTCAAAAAAATTAGTCCTTTCAGAGTTGGATATGCAATAGAAAATTAACATTTTAATGCCACATTCAGGTTCTGATTAGTTTGAAATGTACAGTCAGAGCAGAATGATTCCTTCTACTTAAAAGCAAACAATATGACAAGAATATATGATTCAAAAGGGGTTGTCAAGGATAAGTATTCCTAGATGTTTTTACAAGTACTTGGGGAGGAAAACAGAATGGACAAACATGTTCATTGAGAGAGCATAAAATCTACCAATTATCCTTAGGAAAGAGGTCACAGTAGATGGGGTCTTATCTGCTAGCTATAACCTCCCACACATTTGGAGAAGCAAAGAATAAATTCTATATAACTCCAGGGTTTACTTGACACTCACTTGTCTGGGTTCAGCTGGAGTTCTTTTGGAGGCTATTTTGATCATATTAATCCAAGGTTTCAGCAAGTTCTTTTAGATAATAATATCAAAGATAGATAATAGATAGACAGATATGGATATAGATATATGAATTAACTCTCTCATTTGTAATTGGATTATTTTGCATAACACCTATTACTTTGTGGAGCTTCTGAAGTTCTGCTCTAAAGAATATATTTTGATTATTATCTTAAACTATCTTTGTCTTAACTAACTTTAGTCTTAACCATTTATTTTTGCATTAAGAAGTAAATATCCAATACCTTAAGAGATGGCTATCCCTGGAAGGAATTGGCCAGTGTTGTTTTCCCAACTAAATTATCATATTTTTTAACATGGGATTCCAGAATGGAATTGTTTTATTGATTTTTGGTGACATGTTTTATAATATAATCTGATATTATTGTCAAGTTTTATTTCAGGTAACTCTATTGTGTAGCAGTAATTATCAAAATAATCTTGTACTGGCTAAGAAATAGAGAGATAAATCAGTGAACAGAATAGATAGAAATTACACTATAGTAAATGACTATAGTAATTATACCCCAAATCCAAGCTTTTAGAACAAAAACTTTTTCAGTCCAAAAAAAAATCAAAGCTATCTATAGTCATATGAAAAAATTCTCTAAATCACTATTGATCAAAGAAATAAATGCAATAAATAATTCTTTTCTTTCCTTTTTGGGGGGGGGGGCAGGGCAATGGGGGTTAAGTGACTTGCCCAGGGTCACACAGCTAGCGTCAAGTGTCTACGGCCAGATTTAAACTCAGGTCCTCCTGTATCCACTGTGCCACCTAGCTGCCCCTTCTTTCTTTTCTATTTCTTCATTCTTTTAATTTCATTTTATTATTTCTAGGTATCTTATAATATCCTTTGTTTCACCTTTCCCAATTTTAGTTTTTAAGAACTTATTTTCTTACTGAATTTTTAAAATCTATTTTTATAATTAGTTGACTTTTCAAAATTATCTGAGTTTCTTGGATTGCTCTAATTTTTTTTCCTAATTTTTCTTCAACCTTTTATTTTTTATTTTTAAAGTCCTATTTAAGCTCTTCCAAGAACTCTTTATGGGTTTGTGACTATTTGACATTTTTCTTTGAGGTAGGAGTGGCTTTTTTAACTTCATTATTGTGATAATTTTTTTTATAACCAATATCTTGAAGAGATTCAGAGCCCCGCCCCCCACCCCAACCCCGCACCCGCTTCCTCTAAAGTCTTGACTTTTAGAGGTCTAGTTTCTCCTTGATAAAAAGATTGCATTGAATCTCTTCATCTTGGTCAGACCTATGCCAATCTTACTACTTTGTATGTTCTACTCAAGTCTGGATGGAGACAGATTTTTTTTTTTGTCTAGATTAGAAGGTCTCTCTGTCTAGGTAGGGGTAACTCACTTGTGCCATTGAAGAGGGGGGACATTCTTTGAAGACTACAGCTGATCTGGTATATAGCCCTTCATTTTAATATAACCTAATTCCAATTACATTAACCAATTAGATTTGATTGTTGTTTGATGAACCACATTCTATTTAAAGGGTATATAAGCTAGGAGCCCCAACCCCAAGATTTGGGCTTGGGTCCTCCTGAGTCCAGGGTAGGTACTTTGTCCACTGTGTCATCTAACTGCCCCATGATAACATTTTTTAGGTAAAATTGAAGGGTGAGAGGATTGCACTGGGGGAGGGGGAAGGGGAAAGGTAGAATGGGGTGAAATCCCACATGAAACAAGCAGGAAAGAGCTTATAAAGTTGGGGTTAGGAGGAGAAATGGGGAAGGAGCAGGCCAGTGAATGAGCCTTACACTCATCAGAATTGGCTCAAAAACCTTATTCTCATCAGAGTTGGCTCAAGGAAGGAATAACATACACACTCAGTTTTGTGGAGTAATATATCTAACCCTACAGGAAAAAAGGAGGGGAAGGATATAAGGAGAAGGGGTGAAAGAAGGGAGGGCAGATTGGAGAAGGGGGCAGTCAGAAGCAAAACACTTTGAGGAGGGATAGGGTAAAAGAAGATAGAAAATAGAGTAAATATCATGGGAGAGGGAATCGAATGGAGGGAAACAGTTAACAATAGTAACTGAAAAAAAATTTGAAGCAAAGGCAAGAGTAATGTTAAGATGATGATTGATTGGATGAAGATGAGAATTGATTGATGATGATGATAAAATGTGTGGTACTTATTTTTCTGGGCTATTGTGAAGAAAATTCTTTTTCTGGTATAAGGTACTATCTATCTATCTATCTATCTATCTATCTATATATATACACACATATATATGTTATATATTACTGTTGTTGCAAGAATCAGCTTCATGGGTTTATTACTGTAAAGAAATCTTTCTTTAAAGTACTATATAAGGGGGCAGCTAGGTGGCACAGTGGATTAAGCACCAGCCCTGGATTCAGGAGAACCTGAGTTCAAATCCAGCCTCAGACACTTACTAGCTATGTGACCCTGGGTAAGTTACTTAACCCCCATTGCCCTGCAAAAAAAAAAAAAAGTACTATATAAATGTAGTTTACTATGAAAAGAATGATAAGCAGGATGCTCACCCAGAATGACCTACATGAACTGATGCAATATGAAATAATATACAGTATACAAAATAACAGCAATACTGTAAGATAATCTGCTACGAAAGCTTTGGTTATTTTCTTTTTTTTTTTTTTTTTTGGTGAGGCAATTGGGGTTAAGTGACTTGCCCAGGGTCACACAGCTATTAAATGTGTGTTAATTGTCTGAGGTCGGATTTGAACTCAAGTACTCCTGACTCCAGGGCCAGTGCTCTATCCACTGTGCCACCTAACTGCCCCAGTTATTTTCAACAGTGCAAAGATCCAAGACAACTCTGAAGGTCTTAGGAAAAATGAAGTCAATCTGCAGAGAGAGGACTGATGATGTCTGAATGCAGATTGAATCATAATTTTTTTGTTAGTTCCTTTATTTGAAGTTATGTTTTTGTCTGTTTTCTTTTACAACCTAGCTAATGTGTAAATGTTTTTCATGACAGCTCGTGTATAACTTATTTTGAATTGCTTGAGTTCTTGGCGGGGGAGAATTTGAAACAAAGTCTTAAAAAAAGTTTTTAAACACCAAAAAACAATCTTAGTTAATTTGGAGCTTCATCACCCTCAAAACTAGTGTTACAAACCATAACAGACTTTTTTGTATTCACCTTCCATTAACCATCCTTTCTTCTTCCACTGTTTGTATGTATCTTTTAAAAGTCTAAGTTGGTCACTTTTTTATACTTAACAAGCAATAAACATGATGGGACCTTAAAAACAAGAGAGAGACCAAATGACCATGATTTTATTAATAACCTGCTGACTTTATTAATAAAGTGATTAAATTATTCAGGAACTATGTCTCTAAAATTTTTAATCGTCTTCTTAGTATGAATACAGCTCTTTATCCCCATAGCAGCTATCTTTCTCCTTTGCATTGTTTATTATTTTTAACCTCTTATTAGAATCAGGTTTTAGTTCTGCAGGATGGTGATGCTACAGGCCTCAAGTTTTTCATGCTTTGGTTTTTTAAGCACAGTCTTGGGGCTTGACCTTGGATACTTTTCAGTACCTCTGAGCCATAGCTAGGTCCCCCAGTCACGCTATCACAGCAAAAGGTCTTGTTCCCTCCCATGCCTATAGAATTCTTCTCTGAAACCAAAACCAGGGATTCCATTCTCCTGCAGCTCCCCACAACCAGCAGGTGCCCACCTCTCTGCTACTGCACTTACCAAGTATACCTACAGTTACAACAGTGTCTGGTTACTACAGCTGAGTCTGGCATCTCATGACAGCAGAGGGTTCTTCTAACTTTCCCAGCTCAGCTATACAATGCTGTTTATGAAGTGAAAGTTCCTATCCATAGTGATTGGTTGTCAGCTGATATTGGTGGTATCAGAAGTGATAATCCCCTTAGCTAGGGCTGGGCAGAACTAACAGTTTTTCTCCTCTCAGAAAAATTACTCAACTCTTAAAGTCTAAGAAGAAACATCACATAAGGTGGAAAGCCTAAACAGAAAGTTAGTGGGAATAAGATATTGAAAGAGGCTATGATCAGATTTCTTTTCTGCCTTTCATACTAAGAAGATAATATTCTGTTGGTAAGACTTTTCCTAGACTTTTATTTAGGAAGGTTTTTTTTAATGTAATAAATATTTTTATTTATAGTTTGAGATTCCAATTTTTATCCCTCTTTATCTCCCTCCCCTCCCCTCTACCTGAGGCAGCAAGCAATCAGATATGGGTTATTCATATATGATTATGCAAAGTCTTACTGTATTTTTTTCATTTTGTATAAGAAAATCTTATTAAAAGAAAAAAACATGAAAGAAAGTGAAAAATAGCATGCTTCAGTTTGCTGTCTCTGAGCACAATTTTCTCTTAATTCTATTCACATCACTATACATCATTTCATACCTGTCTTTCCAGGCCTTTCTGAAACCATCCTGCTTATCATTTCTTAGAGCACAATCATATTCCATCATACACCACAGTTCGTTTTGTCATTTCCCAACTGATAGAAGTTTTGTGTTTAAAATACTCTTTACCAAAAAAAAAATAATAAATTTTAAAAAAACCAATACATTTAAAATTAGGGCAGCTAGATGGCGCAGTGGATAGAGCACCGGCCCTGGATTCAGGAGTACCTGAGTTCAAATCCGGCCTCAGACACTTAACACTTACTAGCTGTGTGACCCTGGGCAAGTCACTTAACCCCAATTGCCTCACCAAAAAAATAAATAAATTAATTAAAAAAAAATACATTTAAAATACTCTTTAACTGGCAAAAATAATAGATAGTAGTGGGGGGTATTAGATTTCAAATTGTCTTTTTTGAATCACTTATTTAACAAAATTCACAATCTTTCTTTACATATATATTTTGTTTTATGCTTAAAGTAAAAAAAATTATTTCCCATAGCTTATTTGGACTGGTTATTATTAGATCATTTGCTAGGAAACCAGAGTCATTTTGTGATGTCATAGCTATGTAACTAAAGCACCATTATGTTGTTCTAGAACTGTTTTATCCAAGTTCACTGAAAGTGGTAGTTGAATCTACTTGATGCTGTGTTAGGTGGTTAAACATGAACACTGATTACTTATGATGGCTGAGAAAAGTAATCAGAAAAAGACAGAAGAATTTGAAATGGCACTTTCTTTATCAGAAACTAAAGATCTTTCTCCTCAAGATGGAACTATTGACTCAGAAATGTGCATTAGTTCAATACTTTCTTCATCTACTCCAGTAAGTGAGCAGACATCAGCTGTGGACTCTGATTTGAGGTCTCTGATTGAAGAAAATGCTTTTCAGGCTTTAACTGAGAGACCTTTGATAAAAAGACCACGCTTCACATTGTGTGATGTAGGCTCAGTAGAAGAAAATGATTTTCTCTCTCTCACCTTTCCAAAAAAGCTTTGGAAAATAGTTGAAAGTGAACAATTTAAGTCAATTTGGTGGGATAACGATGGGACTTGTGTAGTGATTGATGAAGAACTATTTAAAAAAGAAGTTTTAGAAAGAAAAGGCCCCTTCAGAATATTTGAAACAGATTGTATGAAAAGCTTCATTCGACAGCTTAATCTTTATGGCTTTAGTAAAATGAGACAGGACTTTCAAAGATCTGCTTCCCTTGCTGATTTTTTAGCAGAAGAAAAAGAAGTCTCTGTTTTAAACAAGGTAACTAAAAATAATAATAATTTTAATTCACCATGATTGCAAATGTGAATAATTTTTATATAATTATCAGGTAAAATTTTAATTGTTCAACTTTCAAAAGTTCTTATGTGTAATTATTGTAAAACAGTACCATTTCGCTATTTTTTTGTTTGAGGAAAAAGAACTAGGTGTTTTTCTGTAGCTTAATTCATTAACCAAAATAGAATAATTATTAGTTATAGGTAAAAGCTAATTTATTATAATAATAATTTCATGCCCTATGTATTATGTTAAAGAATTTTAATTGTACCTTTGATAATTCAATGACTTGTCAATTTTTATAACTCTACAAATATATTAGTAATTCAAAAGTTTATTTCAGAATGAAAATAACCTTAAGCTAAATTTTTTAAAAACTGTCCTTACATTTTGAAGCTACTTTTATTCATGAAAATTAATCAATAATGCTAACAGTAAGCTCTTTTTTTGCTATAAATTGTCACTATTTGATTTGTAAATGTGGAAATAACTTTTTTTTTCTTTTTAGTTACAGTTCTACCATAATCCTAATTTTAAAAGAGGCTACCCTCACCTTCTTGTAAGGATGAAGAGACGAGTGGGCATTAAAAATGCATCTCCAGTTCCTTTCTCATTAGATCAAGATTTCAGTAAGAGTTGCCTTAAAGTAGGGGGAAATTTAGATAGTCAGAAATCTGACTTAGTTGCTGAATCTAGTGGGAAGAATGTATGTTCAACATCTACAAATTCGAATGTGCAAAAATCTATACTGAGGAAGCTTGCCACTAGTAAGAAGCTTACTAGTACAACTACCCGAATCAGAAGTGGTTTTTCCACCCCACCGGCAGCTACTGTGAGACCATCAGAACATATTGTTGCAGATCAAAATGCTAGGCTGAACCAGTTGGCTCCTTTTCATCTACCCCAACATAGCACCCATACTCAAGTGAATACTCATGACATAGATTCCACTACAACTACATCTGCCACTTCTCTCTATAGGGTTATACCTCCTGTTCAGAATAGTCCTTTTGGGCCTATGATGGGACTTCCTACTTTTCCAGCAATGTATCCTGATTTACCAGCCATGCAGGCTCACTTAGCTAGCCTGTTGCCATTTTGTAACCCATGGTTCTCAATGCCTATGATAGCTGCTGCATCAGCTATTTCAATGTCCAGATCTTCCCATCATCACCGGACCCCTTCATACCACCATTGTCCTAACTGCAATTGTTCTTCAAGCAATGTTCCATCTACCAAAGGGGCTCCTAAAGGGAATGAATATGCAGGATACCAAAGATAAAACACATCTTTTTTTTCCCAAAAAACAAAAAGAAGCTGATTACTGAAAATGCTGTAATCCTGCAAGTATTTTATAACGAATAAAGTTAATTGTTCGTTTTTTGGTTTTTTTCTTTCTAGTTGCATGAGATGTCTAAATTAATTTTAAGTACATAGATCTGAAGTTTATCAACAGAAAGAAGAGGTTTTACAAACATTAATGATTAAATTAAGTTGTATTATTTTAGTCAGTTTATTTCATCTTCAGTTGTCTTTCTAAGATATATTGACTATGTGGGATATTGTATTTTAAAGTTGAAGCAAGTCAGTTCTTACAAATTTCTGAAATGTAATGGTTGCCTTTGTCATTTTACAAATTATTATGTTTCTTGAATAAGAGGATTGGGGGGGCAATGAGGGTTAAGTGACTTTCTCAGGGTCACACAGCTAGTGTCAAGTGTCTGAATCCCGATTTGAACTCAGGTCCTCCTGAATCCAGGGCTGGTGCTTTATCAACTGTGCCCACCTAGCTGCCCCAAAAATGAGAGGAAATTTTAAAAAGTATTTAAGATACTGTTATTTTCAAATTTTCAAAAGTAGATCTTAAAACTTTGAATTTTTTTAAAGAAATATTTGGTTTTTGAAAGGGATTTTTACTCTTTAAAAAAAGATTAGGCTGGAAGGCAAAGTTTGGTGAATCTCTTGAATTTGGGAGTTCTGAGATGTAGTAGGGCTAAAAGTCATTGACTAACAACAATGAGGTAACTTCATTAGATCTGGCATTAAGGAACCAAGCAACATGGAAATTGAATAGGTAAAAGGTCCCGTGCTGATTGGTAGTGTGATAGAAAAGGCCTGTCTAGCCTAGAGTTTCAGCCTGGTCTGGTTCTTCCTCAAGTCCTCTGCCATGAGCCTGCTTCAACCACGAACTGCTCCCACCATCTGAGTGTGGAAGCTTTTTACAGATCCAGAGCAGAGGCGGTCCTTACACACTGCTAAGCTGATTGGTAGGCATCATCCAAATCCATTCTAAAGGGCTGGCCAGGTGTGGTTACAATCTAACCACCCTTAAGTAGGTACTTAGTCAGTTTCTCATTCTCACCCAATTCAAACAATACTAAATCAATCAGGTGTGGCCCCAGGCATATGCCAAATTTTATCACATTTGTCAGACTAAGTGATGTATGCATACATTTGTTTGTACATGTACACATATGTGTATATGTGTGTTTCCAAACATATATAAATATATATATATATGTTTATATACATATATATATAATTATGATAGAGATTTAGGATGCAGTTGTTGCTAATAGAAATCACAGAGAAGTTATCTTTAAGGGGCACAGTAGGGTCTTTAAATTTTTGTTTAGAACTCAAAATGATGGGTTTTTTTAATTTAAAAATTTTTTATTTTTTTTTTCAGAATAATGTTAATAGTAACTTAAGTGCTGAAGCATACAAACAAAATGAAGAGGAAGATTTTAAAGTTTAAGGGAAAATAATGTTGCACAATAAATCAACAAACATTACACCAAACATGAAAATAGGGAGGGAGAAGGATCGAACAATGAATTAACGAATCACAGATTATCTTTCTCCATTTCTAAATAATGTGGCCTGGATGCATTCTCCTCAAAAGTTTGCAACTGTTCCTTGGGATCTACATTTGAATGCTGAACCCCTGAATTAGGAGTTTGGAAATGGGGCCAGGAAAACTTCACAAGAATTCTCATATTTAGAAAAAAAAGTGGCCTCTTGCCCCAATAAATCGACATGTAGGTATTTATATACTTCTCTAACTATGTGTATTTCTTCATATGAATGAAATGACAGTTTCTTAAGAATATACATATAAATAAATTTGCTATAGGAGATAATGTGAGTGTGAAAAGGCTCTAACATATAACTAATGAGGGACTTTGGGGAAAAAAGAAATCCAGAAAACTTTTAGGGAAAAAGAAGAGGAATTAGTCATGTGTTGATGGCAAGGCATGAAACAATAAGTATTGATTAAATTCCTACTTATATGCCAAGTGATGGGCTGGGTATTGGGAATATACTAATACAAAGAATTCAACAATTTCTATTATCAAAAAAAACTTATCAAGGGAGATAAACAATACACATAAAGGTATATTGAGTTTCTGAACAAGCTCCACACACAAACAGGTTGAAACCCCAGAATATGGCTGGCTACGTTCTCTCCTTTATTTAGGCTTTAAGGAATATCCTAAAGGGGCTATGAGATTCTTCTAATGCTGTTGTACCAATTTCCCATTCACATATATTCTACATAAAATCAAGTGACAATGATATTGCTCAGTCAATAGCAATTGTGAGTGTAACAGTGACTATACTTGCATATGTCATCTGACCCAGGTTTCTCCAGTACTATAGAGGTTTGGGAGATGTCTAGTCTGTAGCATTGGGACCAGCCCCCACCAATCATGCTCTTCCAATTTTAGCAGTCCCCTGAACAACATTTCCATTTAACTAGCTAACAGTTGGATTGTCTTTTACCTAAAAATATTTACTTCAAATGCAGAGCAAGAACAAACATTCAGCCAGGAATCCTGACACTAAGGTAATGCGCCTATTTTGCTGGGGTAAGTCATATGCTTAGGATAGACATTTTCTTAACTCATCTATGGTTTGGAGGCTTTTTGCATAATTGCCAGTTACTTAAATGCATATGAAGGAAATAGAAATGTAATCCATAGGTGTTAGTGTGAGGAACAATTTGGAGATTAAAGTTGGAAAATTACTCAGTTCCTCAGTAGGTAAGACAGAGGTGATGGCCCCTTCTGAACATTAATTAAAGATCAATAACCAACTTTTTTATATTCCTTTGAGATCTGCAAAGGTTTATCAAGGTTTATCTCATTTAATTTTCATAATTTATAAAAAAAATTTCTAGCAGGCCTCTTTGTGGTATCAAAGAATTACAAGTTTAGGGAATACCCACCAATTGGGAATGGGTGAACAAGCTGTTATATGAATGTGATGGAATACTATTGTGCTATAAGAAATGATGAGCTGGCAGATTTCAGAAAAACCTGGAAAAAGACTTAAGTGGACTGACACTGAGTGAGATGAGCAAAAACAGAACATTGTACACAGTATCTAGAACATGGTGTTTGGATAAATTGTGATAGACTTGACTCTTCTCAGCAATACAATGGTCCAAGATAGTTCCAAAGGACTCATGATGGAAAATGCTCTCGAAATCCAGGAAATAGAAATAATGGAGTCTGAATGAAGATTGAAAGATACAATTTTCACTTTATTTATTTATTTATTTATTTATTTATTATTATATTATTTATTATTTATGATTTATTATATTTATTTATTTTCTTTCTTGTGTTTAACGTGATTGTACTGTATAACCTAAAAACAAAGAAAAAAACTAGTAGTTATCCCTTCTCCATTGTGACTTTCCCTATCCCAGTTTAAATGGCAATTTTTTAGAGTTTTATGGAAGCTGAAGATGCAAATGACAGAGCCTATAACCAAATACTTAACCCAAATTTTACAATAAGGATAAATACCCCATGAAAGAAAAAGAAAAAATTCACACTTCTCTGACATAAAAGGAGGGTCAAAAATTTGACATGGATTTCCAGATTACAGGGGTTCTATCTACAATATAACTCCTTGATGTAGAAGGGATAACTGTAGTCTGGAATAGTAACTTTCTTTTCAACTGCATAGAGAAAACATCATGAACTAAACCATTTTGGGGAAAGAATTGTCTTTTCTCCATATTTGCTTTTAGATTGTGGGCTCCCCAAAGTGGGCTTTACTATTCCTTTGTTATTTTATGGAGTATCTTCACATAATGGTAGACATTTTGCAAAGGTATTTCTCACAACTACTCATGTTAGAATTAACTTCTGCTATAAGAAATTACAAGCAGGATGACTTCAGAAAGGCCTGGAAAGACATGTATGAAGTGATGTATAGTAAAGTGAGCAGAACCAAGAGAACATTGTGCATGGAGACAGTAGTATTGTCTGATGAAGAACTGACTTAACTATTCTCAACAATACAATGATCCAAGATTAGTGTTGAAGCATATTATCCACCTCCAAAGAAAGAGCTGTTATTGACAGAACACATATTGAAGCAAGCTATTTTTTACTTTTTGTTTTTTAATCAAGTTTTCTTATACAAAATGCCAAATATGGTCATGTTTTACATAATCATACACGTATAACCCATATATGATTGTTTGCCACTGAGGGATAAAAATTGGAACCCCAAACTATAAATAAAAATGTTTATTACTTTAAAATAAATTATTAATTAATTTCTGTAGTATGCAGAGTTAAAAAGATAATGGACTATTAAGTAGACAAATGAGGTAGTTTCAGAGGTTTTAGAAATTGTGTTCTATAATCTACTTGGTCTACCTGAGATTAAAAGGGTATTTTGTTAGAGGGAGTGGTACTAATAATTAAGGCATTTTTTTTTTTGCAGTTTTGGGGATAAGAAGATATTAAGGTACATTGGTAATTTGTTTTGGTTTGATAAAATGGAAGAATTAAACATCTGTAGAAAATTAGGTAAATGTTGCTTAGAATCCGTTAAATTGGAGCTGTTTATGGGGAATATCTTTTTTTTTTTTTGGTGGGGCAGAAGGTTAAGTGACGTGCCCAGGATCACACAGCTAGTGTAAAGTGTCTGAGGTTGCATTTGAACTCAGGTCTTCCTGACTCCAGGGCCGGTGTTTTATCCACTGCTCCACCTAGCTGCCCCTGGAATGTCTATTTTTCAAGATTTTTCTCACTGTATAATATTTTGACTAGAGATTCAATAAACTCCAGTAGCAATGTATCACCTTCAGTGCCAAATATAAGCTCCTTTTAAAAATTTCTCAACTTGGCTCCTTTCTACCTTTTCAAGTCTCCTTACACCTTATTCCTCTTAACCCCCCCCCCCCCCGCCCCATTCTACAATTTAGAGAACGTGGACTCCTTGCTGCTTTTTATGTAAAATATTCCATCTCAGGAGCAGCTAGGTGGCATAGTGGATAAGAAGATATTAAGGTACATTGGTAATTTGTTTTGGTTTGATAAAATGGAAGAATTAAACATCTGTAGAAAATTAGGTAAATGTTGCTTAGAATCCGTTAAATTGGAGCTGTTTATGGGGAATATCTTTTTTTTTTTTTTGGTGGGGCAGAAGGTTAAGTGACGTGCCCAGGATCACACAGCTAGTGTAAAGTGTCTGAGGTTGCATTTGAACTCAGGTCTTCCTGACTCCAGGGCCGGTGTTTTATCCACTGCTCCACCTAGCTGCCCCTGGAATGTCTATTTTTCAAGATTTTTCTCACTGTATAATATTTTGACTAGAGATTCAATAAACTCCAGTAGCAATGTATCACCTTCAGTGCCAAATATAAGCTCCTTTTAAAAATTTCTCAACTTGGCTCCTTTCTACCTTTTCAAGTCTCCTTACACCTTATTCCTCTTAACCCCCCCCCCCCCCCCGCCCCATTCTACAATTTAGAGAACGTGGACTCCTTGCTGCCCAGGAGTCAGGAGGACCTGAGTTCAAAGCCAGCCTCAGACACTTACTAGCTGAGTGACCCTAGACAAGTCACTTAATCCTAATTGCCTCACCAAAATAAGTAAATTAATTAAATAAAATATTCCATCTCTAGGCTCAGAGCATTTTTCATACCTGGTACTTTCCCCTCTCACCTTGATCTCCCTGATCTCCTGGCTTCAAGTGCCAGTGAAAATCTCACCTATTAGAAACTTTTTGCTGATCATTTTTAATTCTAGTGTTTCATTATACCGAGATCTCCTTGAAAGGAGGGACTGTCTTTTACCTTTGTCATAGCACTAAGCACAGGGCTTAGCACATTTTGTTGTAGTTCAGTCATTTAGTCATAGACTATCATAGCACACTAAGGCCCTTTTATTCTCTACTATCTCTTGATGTCTATACATATTTGTTATTTTTATGACATAATCCACCTCATTCTCTGCCATCCTTTTTTTCTTTTACTGTTAGTAGGGGCTTAATAAAGTGTTTATCGACAGACTGATCCCATTTGGGTGTGCTTTTGATTTTCTGGGACTTCAACACTATGCATTTAAACTGTTATCTTTATCTTCCGCCCAAACTCATCTGAATGTAAGCTCTTGAAAGTGTCTAATTATCCTCAAGATAAAACTGTCAAGATTTTGGCCATTTCATACAATTGTTCAGAAGAAGTTGGTGCCAGGTTTTACCAAAAAGGCCCAATTTGGCAAGTAAGCCTGGACATAAAAGTTAACAGAATAAGATACCAATGATTCCCTTTTTGAGAGTAAACAGATCAAAAACTATGGATTATATAGAAATGCCAATAACCAAAAGTAATTATGTTCCAAATAAAAGGTTTGCCTCTCAAAGTTACCTGAAGTGATTGGGACCATGACCAATGACAAAAGAACATTTTTCTGTATTCAAGGTTAAGATGATGATCAGAGGAAGTTTTTTTAGTTCTTAAGAAAGTGTTTAAGAAATGAGTAATGACTTTTGTATTTTAATATATTATGATTTTTTTCCTTTTTCCTGAGATAGAATTATGAAACAGTAGGAAGCTAACCCTAATTCTAAAGCAAATTCTAATCCTAGCCCTGGTCTGGATCTTTGTGTTCAAAGTTCCCTTGCTTTTCACAAGCATTCTCAGGACACAAGAACAATTTTGTTTCCTCAGACTTTTATCCAAAAGGATAAAAGTTTATGAACTTTTAAGGGAACTGTAATAGAAGGAATACCAACCCTGCTATGAACTTTCTTAGCTACATCTGATTATCAAATAAATATGTTAGTCACATAGGTGTAACTGACTGCTATCAGTATGATTTTTAATCAGTCAAGAGAAAATATTGTTTATGAGAAAGTACCCCAGGCTCAATCCAATGAACATGAATCCCAAATTCACTTGGACTATTGTGAAAAGGTACCACAGGGTCAGGGAGACATGCAAAAGAGAGTGTGTGTGTGTGTGTGTGTGTGTGTGTGTGTGTGTATGTAATGTCCTTGTTTCCTGAGGTTCACTTGTCACTTTCTAATTTGTGTACCCTAGTTGTGTATTCAGAACTTCTATAGCCGTAAGGAATCAATGAACCAGACCTTCTGTTAAATGCTATCTAGGGTTATAGGCAGACCTCAGAACATCCTCTGACCCAACCAACTTCAGAAGCCCAGAGATTATTCATGACCTTGTGATTTTATTAGAAAATTAACAGGACACACAGGAGAAATGGGAGGCCATAACTTCCCAACAAAAGATGCAAACTAAAAGGTGCCAGGGAGGCCTCCTTGTGTGTAAATTGGGGAAAGAGGGGGGTTAACAAAGGCAGAGTCCAAATTTTCCCTTGCCATCTTCCAAAATTTGCTCCCCAAACCATGCCTGTCCCAAAAGAAGAGGACCATGAGGGGGTTGGGGAGGTGGCAGGTGGGGCTCACTCAGCCTCACTGAAGCGAGTCAGCATGGTCTTGTGCAGAGTTCCCTTGTATGACTCAGATGAGGCGATGTTGTAGGACCTGCCCCGAGAACCTAGGCCAGAGCCTCTCACCCTTGTCTGGGCCTGAGAAGACAAAAGAAAGGAGAAAGTGAGAAGAATACCCAGAGTCAGAAGGTCCAAACAGCTGATCACTAGGAATAACACAAGGAAAAAAAGAAAGAAGGAAAGAAAAAAGGTCTCACCTCAATGGGGGTGATGATACCCTGTTTCTTACGGCCTAGCCCACTGCCTTCCTTCCATCCCATGGCTTGCAGCATGCGATTACCAATGTTGTTACTACTCAGCCCCTCCTGAGCTGACTGTTCAAGGCCCCTACAACATGGGATTGAAGAGGAAAAGCAAAGTAAGGTAAGTGCCTCAACCTTGAATCCACCTTATCTAGCTCCAGTCACAACTCCAGCACTCACATGGAAGTGGCAGTCATGGTTCCAAATTTTCTTTTTTTAGGGTCTGGAGGCTCAGGAATGCCATATTTTTCACGGCGTTCTGCTGCTCGGTCCCGATATTTCATCTGTAGATAGGAGAAAATTTTCCAATGGACATAAGAACAAAAAGAGGGAATAAAGTTGGAAAAGACAATATGGGAAGAGTCTGACCTCCATGTCATTCTTCTCCAAGGCCTCTAGTTCATTCTCAGATAGGTTGGCACGTCGATGAATCTCTAGGTTTTGCTAGAAGAGGAATGTGATGACATTAGATCCATGATACAGATTTCCCTCAGATCTAACCATTCCAATTCATCTTGGATTTCTCATCTCCCATACCTTGTGTAGTCCAGAAAGTTGCTGGTGGCGGATTAGGGCCTCCTTACTAGGGAACTGGCGTCGGCAAAGAAGGCAAGCCAGTTTCTGCCAGTCTGTGAGCCTCTCCTCCTTTTCAGGATTCTGCTCAAGTTCCTCTTCACTGTCACTTTCCCCACTGTATGCAGCCACTAGTCCTCGTGGTGGACTCTATAGAGTAAGGACAACATCAATAGATAGTGAAAAGAGAAAGAATGGAAAAAATAAAACTACTAAATTTCATTCCTAAAAACCCAGGAACTCACCACATGCTCATCGCTGGTAAGCTTTGGGAGCTCCATGGTGGCAGGCTGTCTCTCAGCCAGTGCCCCCTAAAACAAGTAAGAGAGACAAGCTTATTTTTAGGCCACAAAGAGAAGAGGGAGAGCGATGTATTCATGTGCAAATTTACAGAGAAAGAAAGGAAAAGGCACCTTCTTCTCAAGGATGGCATAACCAGCATCAGCTGTAGCTGACTCACGCTGCTCATCCTCCCTTGGAGCACTAACAGGCTGGAAGCTATTTTTAAAGTTTTCCTTCTGCTTGTTGAGGCTTCGGGCCCAACGTTCCATGTCCTTAGCAATCTGAAAGAGTAGAGAGGAAAGAGCTGACAAGCTGTCAAACCACACACACTAAATGCCTCTAAAGTATTAAGCTGGAATAACCTATTTGTTCAATTTATTTGTCTGTCAATAATCTGCAGGCACTGTGTTAAACAGTCAGAATTAATTTTTTCTATTTATCCCCTCTCTGTGCTTTCATCTACTCATTCAAGAAACATTTATTAAACACTTGCCAGGGATCGGGCATAGTGCTAGATACTGGAGAAACAAAAGCAAATCAAACCTTAAGAAGGTTTCATTCTATTCAGGAAAATAATATTAACACCAATAAGAACAAGGAATGATAGAAATCTGTGATTTCACTAATGTAGGTCTGTACCTTCTCCGAGGTCCTAGAAAAAAGTTGTGACTTGCCCTGACCAAGGGCACACAGCCAAAGATAACCATTATATCACACTGTTTCTCAAGGAAACTATCAATTATTAAACTGTTAATACAATCTGTTATTGTTCATTCTTGTTTTTGTTTGTTTCTTTTCATTTATTTACACAATAAGTGAATTCACCTGTTGTGCAGTCTTAGTCTTATGCTTCTCCTTCTTCTCTTTGCCCTCCTTCAAGTTGATCCCTGTATCCTTGTGCCCCTCAGCTGCCTGCTCTACATCAGGCACATAGGTACGCCATTCTCCATCCCAGTACAAGTACTGCTGACTCTGGGCATTGTAATAATACTGTGGAAAAACAAAAATGTGACTAAGTTTCCTGGCCAAAACAATGTAACAAGACGAAGTATCAGGGTTAACTTAAGAACTCACTTGAGAGTTGGGGTCATAGTAAAGTCCAGTCTGAAGATCATAATAATAGCCTGAAGTCTCATCATACTGGTAGGTGGAAACATCAGGGACAGCTATAGAAAAAGAAAACAAGGAATAGTTCCAGGATCCTTTCCCCAATGGATCTTAGGCCTAAATGAGGAGGTAAGAGAAGAAGATGTACCCCCAGATAGTGAAGTTCTTAATAAATAAATAAATACTAGTTTAAATTAACTAAATGGGAGAGACTATGTCCCAAATCCCACAGTAACTCACAGTACTGGCCATAGGAATCCTGAACAGGGGTGCTGGTGACAGATGATGATTCAGAGCTCAGAAGCTCTGACTTCAAAATAGCAGGGGACACAATAGTGTATGACTGGGCCTAGAAAAGGGAAGACAGAATAGCACTATGTTCCTTCAAGTGAGATGCCTCCATCCCCTTCTCTTAACACCATCTCACCTGGCTATTGGCTGCTGTGCATGGGGTACTGTCCACCTCAGTACCTGGTTGTTGATAAACATTAGACTGGGCATGGTGGAAGGCATGAATGAGTGGCATAGAATCTACACCAAGTATGCTAGGTTCCAGGGAAGTTTCAGAGCCTGAGGAGAAAGATCATAAGAGTCAGAGCTAAGATTAGACTCATTCCCCTGCTTAAAGTTTAGTTCCACAAGAATTGCTCACCTTTTTCAGCCAGGTCCCCTTTGCTGCCTGTTATACCCAAAGTCTTGGCACTTTTAAGGTAGCTGCTATGGCCATGGAGGGTAGCTTCACTTCTCGGGCCACAATAACTCTCTTCATGCTGATAGTAGGTGTAGTCAGCCACTGGCTCTTCTGAAGCCATCCAGTTTCCTTCCCTGCCCTGAGATGTCTGTGGAATTGTGAGAAAAAAATAATGAGTACAGAGATAGAACTATATACCTGAAAAGAGATCTTTTCCTGTACCTTAATCTAAGACATGTATTTTTTGTTGTTGTTGGTCATTTCAGTCCTGTCCAACTCTTTGTGACCCTATTTGGGGTTTTCTGGGTAAAGATACTGAAATGGTTTGTCATTTCCTTCTTATACATACTTATATAACTATAAAGTATTCTTTAGAAGCAGCTAAGTTGTGCAGTACAAGTGCAGTCACTAGGCTTGACATGAGAAGTTTTGAATTAGAGTCAAGCTTCAAATATGTACTAGTTATGTCATCTTAGAAAGTCTTAGTACTATGGTTTTCGTATTGTTTTGTTTTGTTTTTTTAAAGTGAGGCAATTGGGGTTAAATGACTTGCCCAGGGTCACACAGCTAGTAAGTGTTAAGTGTCCGAGGCTGGATTTGAACTCAGGTACTACTGACTCCAGGGCCAGTGCTCTATCCACTGCATCACCTAGCTGTCCCTTGGTACTATGGTTTTAAATATAACATACATTTTTCTAAAATTAGGTTTCACATATAATCCTCTTTTTTTGTATGTTAAAATATTCAATATTTGATGTTTGTTAAGTTCATAATTCTTAATGTTAAAGATTGAGTGAAACTGTAAAATCAAAATTGTTTGAAACAATAGGAAATTGATATTAATAATTTGCAAATTGGGGGCAGCTAGGTGGCGCAGTAGATAGAGCACTGGCCCTGGAGTCAGGAGTACCTGAATTCAAATCCAGCCTCGGACACTTAACACTTACTAGCTGTGTGACCCTGGGCAAGTCACTTAACCCCAATTGCCTCACTAAAAAAAAAAAAAATTTGCAAATTAAAGCCATAATCATTTAGGGAATGGGTTCAAGTGATATGTTTATAATCATAATAAAAACTACTCCAAATCACTGGGGGAAAAAATGAAAATAAAAACATCTCTATGATTTCAGCAAATTGACAAAAATCACAAAAAAGTTAAAGCTGGATGGGTGATAGGAATACAGATGAATGAAGAAATGCTACAACCACTATTATAAGTTTAAAATTAGGCAAGAAAAAAATTAGTATTAGTGAAAACAGATGAAAGGGAAAGAAAGACCCAGGGAAATCAAGAGAGGGAAGAGAAGAAAAATTAAAAAGAGAAAGGCAAAGATTGGGTTCTGTAAACCACCAAGGAAGATAGGAAATTTCCTATAACTACCAGATATGACAAAATCAGAGGGAAAAGAAGATGGAGCAAAGATTCACCATAATAGTTGTTCACAAATACATAGTTTCAGGGCATACAAACATCACAATAAACCTATTAGAAGGAAACTGAATCACTAAGAGGAAAAATTACTTGTCCAAGCCTACACAGTGTCAGGAACATAATTTTAACCCAGATTCAAATATTTTTTTAGCTAAATCCATTCCCTTGATATTAAGTCTCAAATACACCCCACAGGCAGAACAAATACTCAACCTTGGTCACATAGAGAGAAAGAAAAAATTAGGCAAATAAGGCCATTAAGGCATATGGCAACATTTCCAGAAATCAAAGGATATACTTGGAAATGGGAAGGGAATGAGCCTCTGTTGGGCGAGGTACAGATGGTTCAGGGCTTGTACCTGTGAGATGGCCCACTGGGCAGCAGCAATTGCTGTACTGGCCACAGAAGCAGCATTGATACGATTCCCATCATTGGATGATATGTCCCTGAAAAGAGAATATGGGTATGCATGTAACATGGCTGTGATGGAAAAGATGGATGGGGTTAAAAAAATAATGACAGCTCTTACCTCTTGGAGCCTTTGGCAAATTCCACATTAATTGTCTTGCCATCAATAGTGAGGGGGGGGTGCAGAGCCTGGAGAATCTGAAGAAGTTGAGCAGCCTCCTTCAAAGAAGAGAAAGATAAAAAGAATGGTGAGGTCTGAACCAAGAACTTATGCTAAGCATGAGGGAAGGGAACAACAAAAGGAGAAGGATTGAAGAAGGGACCACCACCCCGGGAGGCCAAGGCCCATGGTCATCAGGCCCGGCCTCCCCCTGTGCCACTCTCACCACGATGGTAGATAGCTGGATGAAGGCAAAACCTCGATTCAGCTGTGTCTGTTTGTCTTTGATAACTCGAACATTGGAAGAGGACAGTACAGCATAGGGTGCCAGAGCCCCTAAGATTGAATCCATGGTGCTGTGAGGATTCAGGTTGCGTAGGATTAAGGCTATGGAAAATAAGGATAGTGCCATCAGAAAGCAGGAAAGGTTTCAACCAGCTGTGGTCAGGTCTCTTTCCCCAAATGGAAATCCCTCCCCAGGGACTTCACTCACTGTCATTCGCATTCTCAGAATTAGGCTCAGAGCCCTGGGCCAGAACCTGGGAAGCTAGTATACTCTGGGTCTGGTATGACTGGGGTAAAGGCAGCAGGCCTTGGCTCAGCTCCCTGCCACCCAAAGACATTGCCTGCTGGTCTAGCTGCATAACTACTGGTAGCTTCTGTTCAGCCTCTGAGAGGGAAAAAAGGATGAGAGGGAGGAATTACTGGAAGAAGCATAATAAACAAGCTCCCATGGCCGTTACCATTCCCAATCCTATAAAATCCCAAATGAATCACCCTTTGCCCAGAAGCTGACTTAACTTCTCACCTAACTTGGGCACACCACATTTGAAACACTTCTCCCGGCGTTTGAAATTCTGGACTCCACACTGTAAAGAAAGAATACATCAAACAAGAGTGAGAAATAAAAAAAATAAATAAGGAGGGGGGAGTTTACCAAATAGCAATAATAATATCTCCTTGCCGGATTTATTTACTATATAGAATGAGACACACATTTTTGGACAATATGGAAATTAACTTTGCTTGATTGGGCACATTTGTTTCAAGGATTTTTACTCTTTTTTTGAGTGTGGAGAAAGAATGATTTAATGATCAAAAAACAGATTTAATTTAAAAAATAAAATAAGGGGCAGCTAGGTGGTGCAGTGGATAGAGTACTGGCTCTGGAATCAGGAAGGCCTTAGTTCAAATCCAGCCTCAGACACTTGACACTTACTAGCTGTGTGACCCTGGGCAAGTCACTTAACTCCAATTGCCTCACCAATACACACAAAAAACCCTAATTAATTAATTAAAATAAAACAAAAGGGATTGATGGTCCTAAAGTTTATTTCTATTTTTGAAATTTCATTCACCCTTTTAATCTCTTCCTCTCCTAACAATTAATCACAGATAATTCTCTCCTGTTTCTTGTCTTCAAGGCCTTCCAGAGGCCTGCCCTCATCAAAGTACCCTCTTTTTTATTGCTTCCCTCACCTACTAATCTCCAAACAGAGGCTTAATGACCAGTTGTGAGGGGGACTCTTTTCAAAAAAAGAAAACTCAAATGGAGCAACAATCCCTAAAAACTTGAAGACAACCATAATATTCCCTTTTAAGTCTTGTTTTCCTTTTCTTTCTTTCTTTATTAAAACTTTTTTGACAATCATTTTCATTGCTTAGCTTGGTGATTCTGGTGAATTTGACAACTACTGTTCTGTCCTGGGCCTAGCGTACCTCAGAAATTTTCTGGAGTCCATCAAAGAACCTTCTCCTTGAGAAACTACACCAAAGGACAGAGACACCTCTTCGTTTCCTTTCCCTAGCACCTACATAAACTATTATTTTATTCTAATTTGATTTGTGTGCAAGAAGGTGCAATTCTTTAAAGAGGAATTTCTAAGAACCCCTATCCCAAACTCCTACCCCTACCTGTTTCCCCTATAACATATAACATATAGCTTATATTTGAAATCAGGTCTTCCTGACTCCAGGTCCCATAACACATATGGCAGAACTAGGAACATGGGAACATTTAGGTTTACTTTTAAGCAAAAACCTTATTTCACTTAAAGTTACCCTCAAGTACTTCCCCAGGTAATAAATGGTTCCCCTGCCCAGGTTCCCTTTACTAAAACTCTTTAAAGAAATGACTGTTGGAGTTCTTATAAAATAAATTCTTTTTCCAATATAATCTGAGTTAGGTTTGATAGTTTATGAAGCTTTTCCTCCACTGCTCCTCTTTCTCACCTTGTTGCAAAGCCAATCCTCATTAATTTTAGGCTTGGGATCACTGTAGTGCATGGAAACTTTCTGACCCAAGATGTTGAGGGAATGCTGTAGGAAGAAGTTAGTTACAGTAAATTCTGGGCTTAGAGGACTAATCTGACACACTCCTTGGTATATAAGGAAAGTGTGATCCATCAGCTGAATGAAAGACAAGGGACGAGAGAGGGAATATTATAGGGGGACCATATATCTGTCTAAGTATGAGCATACATTACTCTTATAAGCATCAGCATGTATATTGTCTAAACAGTAGCCCTCAAGCACACAAGTCATAAAGACTTGTGCTACTTACACATGGGATTAAGAAAGAAGTGGGAATATGGAAGGAAATGTTTTATATAACTGCACATGTATAACCCACATTTACGTACCACCTCAAGCAGAAAAAGAAAGAAAAGGCAATCATGATAAAAATGCTATGAAGTCTTATGTCCACAGCCTTGTTCTCCAGTTTTACACTAGTTTATTGTTACCATCAATTCTCTTAACTTTATTGCTTCTTGAATTGGAACCATGAGACAAGAGAGGTCAGAACTAGGAAGGCAATGACAAATATACTCCTTTTGACTTCTTCCTCTCTCCACTTCTAACAAGAGATGTTGGATGAAAGAATAAAAGCAATAGCCCTAAATGATGGTGTTAAGGGAATCAATAAAGGGTGTAAGGTCTCAGAGTCTGACATAGGAAGCAGAAATAAAGGGGAAAAGAGCTCAGTTTTGAATACTATGGAGAGCAAGTAGTTGCATTTATATAAACCACTCTTCATAAGCACTTAAGAAAGTACTATGAGGAGAGTAGGTTCAATTGCAGTAAAGCAACCTGATTGGTTTCCATCCATCGTGTAGCATCCTGCAAATGATTAAATTCAACGAAGGCGAAGCCCCGGCTCTGACCTGGAGATAGCATTCAGATACAAAAAAAGTGGGTTAGTTAACAGTTTTGTTCAACACATTGCTTTCCTTAAGATTTGAGTTTGGACATAAGAAAGAGGGAAGTGAGGATTAAATATGGGTCAATCTATAATCAATCAATCAACAATTGTGAAGTACCAAATATATCCCATGTACTGTGCTATAAGTGTCATAGATAAAAAGGGGGAAAATTAATAGTCCAGCTTATTTAGGAAAGATATAAAGAGACAGAACACTCGAGAGATTTGAGGCAGGGAAACCACTTGGTTAAAAGATAATCTATGTGAGAAATGAAGACATGAGGACCTAAACTAAAATGGTGCCTATGCGAGTAGTGAGAAGAAAAAGGACTGTGTCAGAGAGAAGAAAGGAGAAAACGTTCAAAAAAACAAACCAACCCATCAACAGAATGGGAGCTCTTTTTATTTCAGGAAGTCTCTGCTATCATTTGATTGTTTTCTACATTTTTTTTGTTTTAGTGAGGCAGTTGGGGTTAAGTGACTTGCGCAGGGTCACACAGCTAGTGTTAAGTGTCTGAGGCTGGATTTGAACTCAGGTATTCCTGACTCCAGGGCCAGTGCTCTATCCACTGTGCCACCTAGCTGCCCCGTTTTCTACATTTTTTATATTCAACTCAGACACACACAGACTAACTGAAAAAATCATAGCCATTCAACAGGATGGTTCATCAAAATTTGTAGATAAAAGATATAGCTGAAAGAAAGTAATGATGGTGACAGTAAAGGAAGATGACAGGGAAATCCATTTTAGATGTTCAAATTTTCTCTAGGACAGGGAAAGGAGAAACAGGTTCTTGGGGTCTAGGGGTAAGTTTGACTCACTCTGGCACTGTAGTTTCAACCAATTCCTTGACCCAGGTCTATTGTTTCCCCTTGATTTACCTAGACACAGTGGGTGAGTGACAGAACCTAACACAGAGGAGGTGGTGTGAGGATGAAATAAAATAATATTTGTAAAAAGCATTTAGCATAATGCATGACCTACAGTATGTGTGTGTGTGTGTGTGTGTGTGTGTGCGTGTGTATTATTGTCCTTTTACTTGAACTGGAAAGAATAAAAAGGAAATAAGTGAGAAAAAAATGACACCCCCCCCAATTTATCTGATCGACAGATGCATAGCTGGTAAAGAAATAGGAAGGAGTTCAAATCCAGTCTCAGACACTTGACACTTACTAGCTGTGTGATCCTGGGCAAGTCACTTAACCCTCACTGCCCAGCAAAAAAAGAAAAAGAAAAAAATAAGAGGAAAAAAGAAATAAGGAGAACAACAAGAAAAATGGGAAAAAATAATGGCAACAACCTACCAGATGATTTGTTTCGCATCAGACGTACTTCCCGAGCCTGGATCCCATGAGCCTGAAGTTGTACTCGGATCTACGAAGAGGAAGATAAGATGGGGGTGTTAGAAGAACTAGTCAAAAATCTGTTGTAGTGGAAGGTCTCACAAAAATCTCAGCAGGTAACTTCTGGGCAGAACAAATGGATTGTGGAGACATCCAGACCCAGAGCCCAATAGTCTTAATTACTGAAGTGCCCAAACCACTGGTCCTGCTTCCAGGACAACCCCCAAAGCCACAATCAAGGGAAGCAACCCTACTAGAGAAGGGACCCACCATCCCTGCCATTAATAACACCAACTGCCAACCAACTGTCACCAGTGGGCTGGTAAACCCCCAAAATGTTGGAAACAGTCATATACCCTCCCCCACCCCCCCACCCCCACCCCCACCCCTGCTACCTGGCCCCACAGCCATTGTCCAGGGGAGCAACACTTGTGGAGATTCGACCTGTCAACTGCCTCTGTAGGTGCTGCAGCCCCCGCCTCCTCAGCAGCAACAGCTACTAAAGACTCAGAAAAGAAATTTCTTGCCACCAAAGTCTTTGGCACTTTCAAATGGTTCAACATCAGAAATTGATTTTTTTTCATCAAAGGAAATTACATTGAAGAAGATGCATTACCATCTGCTTTGCCACTGTAAGGACCCCAGGGCCTTTCCATCTGACTTTGTAGCTGAAACCTCCTATACAAGTAGTCTCTATTTTTCAGAATGTGAGACTTGGGACAGTGTTGCCTTTCAAACTGTATTGCTAGGGGAAGTTAGGTGGCACAGTGGATAAAGCACTGGCCTTGGATTCAGGAGAACCTGAGTTCAAATCCAGCCTCAGACATTTGACACCTACTAGCTGTGTGACCTTGGGCAAGTCACTTAACCCTCAGTGCCCCCCCCCACACAAATTTTTTAAAATATAAGTGCAAACTGTATTGCTGCTATCTAGCACAGTGCCTTTTCTATTGTAAATTATAAATAAAAGCTTTTACGTTAATTTTCCCATTCATTCCTCTTACCTTGTAAGAATTTCCTAATTAGTCTCTAGTCAATCCCCTCTTCTAATTCATTCACTCAACAAGCACTTACTCAGTGCCTATTATGTGTCAGACCCCACGCACATAAAAACAAAAAAAATAATCCATTTACTCAGGAAGCCTATATTCTTTTGAAAAAAAAACATATAAAAAATAGATATATATTTGAGAGGTGTGAATTAGTATGTAGGGATCAAAATAGTTTTGATTTAGGAGGTGGCCATTGAGCCAAGAGAATGTACATTCCAGGCATGAGGTGTATATATATTGTATAAAGGCATAAAGATAGGAGAGCACATAGATTGAAGGAATAAGAAGTCATCTTTCTAAAGTGGTTTTATTCTTCCTTTTTGCTTTCTGGAATGATCCTGGCATCTAATGCCCTCCTGGCCAAAATAAAGAACTTTCTCTGACTTTCTCTTTTAATTAATTTTACTCATTTGAAGCTATAAAGGAAAATAGATTTAGGAAAACAATATCTATCTACAATAATGTAAATGAAAACTTGATCAAAACCAAGTTTTGCATAATTGTAATGTTCAATCTTGGCATAGGCACCAGAGCAGAGGATATATCTTCCTTTCCTTGGAGAGGCATTTAGTTTAGTTTTTTAACTTTTTAAATATGTACAAAGGGCATATTTATTTTTTGTCCAACAAGCCATTTTGTGACTGCAAGTGATTTCCATATACTCTTATCATATATGAGGTCACATAATCCATTCCTATCATCTCACAGATAAGGAAACTAGCAAAGAAAGATTTAGTGGCTTGCTTAAGGTCACAAGGTTTTTAAGGTCTTCCTTAGTCCAAGTTATACCTGTATGAGTAAAATTATAAAGTAGATATGACTGGTAACTTAGTATTATAAAGTGAGAAAAAGGAGTGGTAAAAATATCTTCAAGGTCATCTAAATTATTGGGCAGACGTTGGTATCCAAATACAGAGAAATGTGATGGTGAAGCAGGTTTATTAGAGGAAAAGTAATGACTAGAGTTTTCACTATTAAGTCCAGCTTCTCCTTTATATTGGAAGTATATTTCCAGCCATCAGCTGAACGTTTTTTGAATCCTAAAATAATAATCATCTTCCCAGGGCACAAGTCTCATCTTTAAAATATTCAATGGTTTCTTAATATTGATAAAAAATTTAAAAATACCAATCTATTGGCCAGGTATTTAATGTCTTCTACAATCTAACTCTAAACTACCTCTTCAGATTTTTCCTTTTTTTTACTCTAACTAACCTCCCCCAAACTCATAATTTTTTTTTTTTAAGTGAGGCAATTGGGGTTAAGTGACTTGTCCACGGTCACACAGCTATTAAGTGTGTGTTAATTGTCTGAGGCCGGATTTGAACTCAGGTACTCCTGACTCCAGGGCCTGTGCCTCTATCCACTGTGCCACCTAGCTGCCCCCAAACTCAAATTTCATCAATGCATTAGCACAACCATATTTTACGGCCTCTCCTTTTTTCCTTCGAACCTCTGCTCATTTCCCCACGTCCACATTTTTAGTGCTCCTTCCCAGTAAAATGCTCGCTGAAGTTATATTTGAATACTTAATGTCTATTAATTGAACTGAACTGATTTTAGGCCAAGGAAGATGTGTAGAAGTATAAACAAGGGTAGGAAGAACAAGGAGTAGAATTTTCAAAATAGTGAAAGATACATAAGATAGCATACCTATCTAAAGAAAATTCCTAAGAACCACAGAAAAGAAGAATTTTAGGGAAGAAAGGTAAAGGTAAAGACCAAGAAATTTATCCAGTCAGATTCCAGATGAAAGGACTGGTAGTATGCCCTAAATTAATGGCTAGAGATTATTCTCTATCCCTGTAAACAACAATCAGCAACACCAACATCAACATCTTCTTGTACTGATCCTACAAAAATAAATTCTACTGTGTACCCCATCCTTCCAAACCAGATTGGGCAAAAGGAAGCATTTGCTCCTTTTTTTCTATAGAACAACTCCAAAAATTCTCCACGACAATGGTACTTTACAGTTTGAGGAAATTTATATCTAAGGAGACAAATTAGACAAACATAATGTCCAACATCTCTCAGCTTCTCACAACTCAGTCACCCATTTTAGAATAAGCCCTTCCAATATGACCTAGAACAAACCCCAATATCACGTACGTCACTTTCAGTAGCTGCCTGTGGCAGCATCCTCAGCATGATGATGTTACTGGCCTTCTCTTCCTCCTCCCCTTGCTCTGTCCGATAATCCTGGTCCCGGTAGCCACAATCTCCAGGGAAACTAAGTGGCTCTATAGGACTATTCCGCTTGCGCAGTGTTTCAGAAATTGAAGAAACCTCATAAGAACCCTAAGTATAAGAAGGAAGAGACAAAGTAATCAGTTTATTTTGATGCTGGGTTCTTAAATGTGGTTGCAAAAAATAGGAAAAGAAAGCCCTGCTCAAATTTAAAGGTACAGACAAATCTAGAGCACAAATGGCTTTTTTCAGATTTGTGTAAGTTTTTAGACACAGCTCTACCTAATTCTTTTTGAAGGAAAGGTGTCAGGGGAGGATGATCCTAATCAAATAGAAGAAAGTTCAAACTGAAACAAGAATGGGTACTATCCCCTCTTCCCTTATTAGCACACTGTATCACAATACAACAGTACAACCTAGGCTTGTTCAACAAAATTTCCAGCAGGTTCTTCAGAGGCTTATTCCCTCCCAAAAGAAACAAGGATGTGTTGAGAGAGGACTTCTTCTTAACAGCAGAATTAAAAGAACAAACCTCCACTATTTTGGGATATATGGCCAGAGGAAAAAAGAGAAGACACTGAATTAAAAACCCAGAGACCAATACACTCTAGGCTCCCCAGAAAGCTGTGGTATAAATTCCTCAAGCACCTCCTAGAATTAGAAGGGTGAATAGGGAAACCTTAGAACCCGAGTTCAAATCCAGCCTCAGGTACTTAACACTTACTAGCTGTGTGACCCTGCGCAAGTCATTTAACCCCAATTGCCTCACCAATAAAACCCCCAAACAATTGACAGAGGGAAACCTTAGAGTAAAAGCCAAGGGAGAAAGAGAAGGGAGCAACTCCAACTCCACTCAAAAGCCAAAAAGAGGGCATGCAATATGGGTGATATTTTGATTTATGCAGGAACTGGATTTCAGTGAGACAGAACTAGCTGCACAATATAGTTATGGAAGGTCCTCCTAACAGCCAGAGTCAAATTCAGGAACAATAACAAAAGTCAGAATACTTTCCTCCTCATAGCACTACAAGGTAGATAAGAAGAGAAAGAAAACTAATGAGATATTTCTTAGCAATTACCTCTGCACTCTGCTCCTCAGATGAGTCATAATCATGTTTGAGTTCCTGGGTACTAAAGTAAGAACGGTAATCCATGTCCCGATAGTCATGGTCTCTCAGACTTCGGCTTTCTATTCCTTCATCTTGGGAGTACTCATAGGCACCATATCGGCCAGTCCTGTCTCCACGGCCACCTCTGGAGAGTAAGACACATGCAGGTCAGACATAATGACAGAGAGCTAAATGTTCTAGTCAAGAATCCACTGTAAAAAAATAAATAAATAAATAAAGAATCCACTACAGCTAACTTGTATTGAGGTAATTGTTAAACTTTCAATATGAGCATTTACAAATTAGGGCTTTATTATTTTGTTGGCTGTCTAGATTTAAGAAAGTTATGAAAAATGTCAATAATGCAGATAACTAAAAAGTAGTTAGGAAGGGAGGACACTAGGATTAGAGGGGTCAGGAAAAGCACCTTGAAAGAAAGAGGGATTCTTTAAGGTATAGATGAAAAGGGACTGCATACCAGTAAAGGCTATCATAAACACACATAAATGGAAGATGGAGTTTCTTTAGTAAGAATATCAAGAAAGTTGATTTGTCTGCATCTTAGTGTATAGGAAGAAGACTACAGAATTAATTTTTTTCCTTCTGTTGATTATGTACAATTTATTATAAATGTAAGGGCAGCTAGGTGGCCCAGTGGATAAAGCACAGGCCCTGGATTCAGGAGTACCTGAGTTCAAATCCAGCCTCAGACACTTCATACTTACTAGCTGTGTGACCCTGGGCAAGTCACTTAACCCCCACTGCCCCGAAAAAGAAAGGAAGAAAGAAAGAAAGAGAGAGAAAGAAAGAAAGAGAAAAAGAAAGAAAAGAAAAATGAAGGCTATTATAAATGTAGCTAGCTTGTTCATAGTTGTTTGCATGTTGTCTCCTCCATTAAACTGACAGTTTCTTGAGGAGTTTTTATTTTCTTTGTAATCCTAGTGCTCAGTATAGTACAGAATGTTTACTGACTTACCGTCGTTCATACTCCATATCTTGGGTACTCCTCCTGGGCCAATGGCTTCTCTTCACTTTCCAGAAATGACTACCACCACCCTTGCTTCCAGCACCATGTTCTGCCAGCCTGCACGATGTCTCCACTGGAGATCTTAATAAAAGAAATAAAATAAACTGAAGGGGATCAGAGTTGCTGTAAGAACAGACCAAAAATCATACATATAAGGCTTACTTACTTAGTATTAATATGTATGGGGGTGGCTAGGTGGCGCAGTGGATAAAGCACTGACCCTGGATCCAGGAGTTCCTGAGTTCAAATCCAGCCTCAGACACTTGACACTTACTGGCTGTGTGACCCTGGGCAAGTCACTTAACCCCCATTGCCCCGAAAAACAAACAAACAACAACAACAAAAAAAAAAATTAAAGAAAATATGTATGAAGGTTTTCCAAAGGTCAAAAAAAGAAGTTTTAGTAGACTGAAAATGGGCATTGAGTCCTAGGTTTTAATAATTTGGATAATGATTTAAAAAATATTAAATAACAATGCAGTGATGAATTTATGTGTCTACTGTATGAAAAACTAGCTTATTTTGGCTAACCTACTTGTTACATTTCAAGAGAGATAAAAAGAAGTAGAGGGGCAGCTAGGTGGCTCGGTGGATAGAGCACCAGCCCTGGAGTCAGGAGTACCTGAGTTCAAATCCGGCCTCAGACACTTAACACTTATTAGCTGTGTGACCCTGGGCAAGTCACTTAACCCCAATTGCCTCCCTTAAAAAAAAAGAAGAAGAAATAGAGAATGGAAAATAAGTTCTCTCAGATCATTCCAAGATGTTTTGCCAGAGATTGATTGTTCTTTTGGAGTCATATTGTGCAAGAACTAGTTGGTGAAAGTAGTATTGGCTGCTCAGTAATGTCTTAATGGAGATATGTTTATCTTTCTCAAATACCTCCAACCTATTCTTCTTTACCTTTGATCCCATCAGAACAGGCCATTAACTATATTAGATAAATTTTATCTGTCCCATGAAATAGCATGGTATTCTAAAAAGCATGCAGGAGTTATTTATGTCTTACCTATAGCATAACTCATTTGTGTACCCTAGGCATTTGTGTACCAAATTACTTTTCCTGAATTCACCAATCAAAAAGGTGGACTAGATGGTTAATTCTATATTAACAATACTTTCTAGTTTAATTTTTCCTTTCTGATCCTTTGATCAACCCAGATTTATTCTCTTCCTCTACCAATTTCCATATATTTATCAGACTGTCTCTTCCTTCTTTGAATATTAACTACTTGCTATTTAGTCTATCTTTGAGGGTCCAACTCATGTCTTTATTTTTTTTTTTAAGGAAGTTCTTCTTAGCTACGTAATTTCATTTTGACATTCCCTACTTTGAGTCACATAATCCTAAAAGCTGCTTTGTTATAAACTCCTTTGTTCTCCTAGTACAGTTGCTGTATTTTTTCTTCCTCTTTTTGTTTTTTAGGCTGAAATAACTACAGTATTTCAAAAAGTACCCCTTTTGAACCAAGTAAAACTGGTGTGTGATGTGATTTGTTATAATCAGTAAAGAGCTGAAATTACAAAATAGTTTTGACTTTGATTTTGCTACCATCTCCTAATTGTCTTTAGATGTGTTATATTAGACAAACAACATCCAACTTAAATATGTAAAATTGATGGAGCAATCTAAGGGAAGTTATTCTAAGGAAGCTATAAGAATATGCCCCTTTCACTATTTTAACAGGAAAGTATTAGAGATGAGTGATGGTTAATTGTTGCTGTTCAGTTATTTCAGACTCCTTGTGATTCTAGGTGGGTTTTTCTTAACTAAGATACAGGAGTATCACATTTTCTTATCTAGTTAAGGAAACTGAGGCAAACTGGGCTTAGTGAATTGTTCAGGGTTACAATTGAAATCAGGAAGGTGGGTTAGGGTTAGGGTTATAACTTATAACTTGGTGCTATATTTTGTTGTAATTAAGGGATAGCAATCCAATCAGAGGTGAAAAAAATAGTTGATTTTTTTTTTACTAACATTTGAACACGTGTCTTTGAATAGTCATTTTTATCTAGGGAAGTAAGAATTGGAGTAAGGGAATTGACTATCATTTATTATTATTGAGACAGACACTGTGCTAAACTTTAGGGATACAAAGTAAGGCAAAAAATAGACCTTGCTATGAAGGAGTTGTTTAATGAAGAAAGTTAATGTTATTAAAATTGTAGAGGGGCAGATTTGTAGAAAGAAATTTGTTTTAGAGTTACGAAATAATTTATTTTTGGAATGAAGTCCATTGAGAAGATGGTGTGTTGAAGGGTATATAGAACTTATTATTGATATAAACAGAATAAGAATTGGGGTAGAATATAAAAGGTTTGAAATGAGCTGTTCTCAAGGGTTCTAAGGATAATGCCTGTGGTTACTGTGACGTGTCACCGTCAGGAAAATTACTTTTATTTTTCTGAAAATAATCCATATGTAAAACTGTTTTCCCACCCCAACAGTATTTCCCTACGGATAAATTCTGTCCAAAGTGAGGAAAACGTAAGTGAGAATGGTTAGTTTTTATAGCAGTATTGTGTTATTTAGAATCCCACACTTTTATTTATTCATTCATTCATTCATTCATTCATTCATTCATTTATTTATTTATTTATTTATGTGGGGGCGGGGCAATGAGGGCTAAGTAATTTGCCCAGGGTCACACAGCTAGGAAGTGTCAAGGGTCTGAGGCTGTATTTGAACTCTGGTTCTCCTGAATCCAGGGCTGGTGCTTTATCCACTGCGCCACCTAGCTGCCCTGACCATCATTTTAACATTTTAGCTTTTGTGTCTTGTTCACGTTAGTCCATTCATGTCGCCCTTTTGAATAAGGAGGGAACCAACCGTCAAGTATTTTCCTCCCTCACGGAGAGGGAGGGCTTGAGGGGAGATTAACCGTTTTTAGCGGTTTCCTTCCAAACCTCCCACCCACCTAGCTTCTGCCTGCCTAGGCAACGGCCTACCCATTAATGATCCTTCATACACATACTTCCACAGAAGTCTGTTACTCCCTTTTTCCTCAAACCAAACTCACAAACACCCCATAACCCTACCTCTCTTAATCCTCAGCCTGGGTCTGTACCTCAGTATTTCTTCAGTTCTCCTTCCTCTCACTCACCTGCTACTTTCGATTTCTGAGGCGAGGAGTTCGGCGAGACGCCCCCTCGCTCAGGCGCACGCGCAAACGTATAACGGACTACACCGAGGCTCGCACCCTGTCACATAGACTGAATTAGGGAAAGGCTAAAGGCAGGGAATGTACTATTTTTGCTATACCCCCGCACCGCCCCTTCCCCCCCCCCCCCTTGTCCCGACCAAAGCCAAATGCACTCTACCAAAAGCTGCCCCGAAACACCAACACAAAATGGCGGACTTCGCGATTTTTGTGCCCCTACCCAACTGACTTTCCTCAGTCTGTCACCATGGCAAGTCTGAGCTTGGCGTACAATCATTGGAGGCTGCGTTTTGCGCGCTTGCCCAAATCTCGATTCTCATTGGCTGTTTTTTTGCGTCACTAAGACCTTAGATTCCTAAGCCACGCCCCCCGAGTCGAGGCAATTGGTTGACTATATCCAACAGCTTGGTGCAAAAGTGGGAAAAAGGGGCGGGCGGGCTAGGGGGGGAGGGTTAGGGGTGTGGTGTGGTACTTTATTTGAATTTTGATTTGTACTCCATTTTATATTAATATTTACAGAGAAAAAGGATTTCCCTTAAGCAAATCAACCTAAGGGAGAAGAGCGTTGCTGTTGAGGGGGTCTACACAAGACATCTTAAAACGCAGCATATTTTCACAAAAAAGGAACAAATCACAATCGTTCACGACCAAAGCATACCCCATACTGGTATTCAATTATTTTCTACTTTTTTCAGTCATGATCATAAATTTATAGGTAAAAACCTACATTAAGAGTTCATCTTTCATAATTTGTGTTAATTGATTTTACTTTTCATTTGTGTTTTCTAAAAAATTGTGTAAAATTTTAGTTTCTCTTCATATACAGTAGATGGCTTCCTAGGGTTGAAGTAAAAAAAAAAACATGTATTTACCCTTTTTCAACATTTTAAGAAATTAAATTGTAGGGTTTTTAATCAGCATTTTTCATATAGTTTTTTACTTAAAATTACGGGTGTAAGTGATTTCAGGATTTCTATTCATTTAACCAAACCACAGGTTGTTGTTTTTTTTTACTTGAAATCTAAGTCCTGGGTTATGTTTGTTCGTGGTAACATCGGTATACTTAATTTTTTGAAGGGGATATTAAAAAAAATAAACATTTAAGTTTCCTAAATTTTATCCCTCATTTCTTCCCTCCCCTTGCCATCGCTGAGGCAGTAAACAATTAGACATAGTTTAAAACATCATATTAGTCATTTTGTATAAGAAAACTCGAATAAAAGGAAAAATTAAAGTAAAAAAGTACATACTTCAGTGTCTTAAATCTTTTTTTGGAGGCAAATAATATGCTTCATCATTAGTCTAAAGGGAACATTTGAAAAGAAAATTTGTCAACTCTACAACTATTTTTTTTCTACTTACTTTAAAACTAAGCTTGTCCAAATTACTGCAGTCTACAAAAAAGAATTGAGTCTTTAAAAAATATTATATACGAAATCAGGGTAGCGTCTCGTGTTCCAGGCTATTGTTCCTCAAAAAAAAACCCAAGATACCTTGCGACTAACTTTGGACTATACCATATCTTTTAGTCTAAGGGCCTTAAGATTCGTTTTTGAAGAATAGGGGAGAAATAGGAGAGAAAAAGGAAAAAATGTGTTTTAAGAAAGGTTTTAATGTGGGTTAGCAGGATGTTCAGTTGTAGGATCAGCATTTTGAGGCATATCTACAGTGACTTCATAGAAATAATTCCTCGTCCACCAATTGGTACAATCCTCTTTTGATCCCGCGATGCCTTGTTCGTTTGTCCCTAACTTTTGCGTTGGGAACTTGTTTTAGTGGGAGAGGAAGGCGAAGCTCGGACTGTTACGCTGCGAAGGAGGGGGTAAGGCTGATCCGGAAAAAGCGAGACTACGTAGCGTTTTTAGAGGAGAAAAGGTGTTTTATTTTGTTTGTAACTTTGTGATTGGTAAAATTTGAAAATTAAACAGGGTTAAATAAAATTAGAATGTGATGATACTGTAATGTGGGATAAAGGGAGAAGAAAATTAATTTTAATTGAAATGGCTTTTTAGACTTGTTTTCTATCATTAGGATAGTTTGTTTACTTTTTATTTACTTTAAATGCAATTCTTTAGGCATTCTTCATTCGTTGGCGTTTGACGATTTGCATCTTTATTTTTTGGTAATAATTCAACTACATTAGAACGTGCACTTTGATATGTAACTACCTTAAGTTTGGTTTTAAGAAAAACTTCAAAAAATGACCCCGTCAATCTATAAGTTTCTGTGGTGATTTTTTTCGATATGTAAACCATTAGCGGCAACTTTTATTTGGGAGGGGGAAGGGCGAAACACCCGGGACGCTTTACTTTCGTCCGCCATTTTGTGTGTGTGAGGTAATTAAAAACGAAAGAATGTGGAACCTTTTAAAGAATAGATTCTATCCTAACTGCGCCTGATAACTTTTTTACCAAAACACGCTTATTTTCCATTTGTCCCGTATCCTACAACGTATTTTCTCAAAAAGTTAAGTAGTTAAATATCCAAAACTAATTTTCCTCGATTTCTCTCCATCAAAAACACTCCCCAAAACTGCGTTAGCTATGTCCTTAACACTCGTTTACTTCATTTCTTAACAAATGCACATCACTCTTCATCCTCTTGAACTTTTAATTTACCCTCAGACTACATTAAAACCAACTCAGGGTTTTATTTCCTTTTCAACCAGATGTCCACTTCGCCTTTGTCCAAGAAACGTTGCGTGTCCAAGCCTGATCCAAATCCAGGTTCTAACCACTCCCCTGCACATCTTGTACCTACTGAATCTCCCACAGTACCTGCCAACGTTAGTATCTTGATTCAAAGATTGTGACAAAAATAATTGTAATTTGATAATGCTTACCAGGCCCTACTAATCACAATTCTTAACATGTCTACAGGGAATGGCAAAAAATGGGAGTGAAGCAGTTATAGACGAAGGTCTATATTCAAGACAACTGTAAGGCCAAAGAAAACACTATGGGAGCACAGTGGGGGGAGGGGAGTTGGTGCCCAACAACAGAAACCGAAAAAAAGGGAGGTTGTGCAAAATAGAAATATAAATCTTTCACTAAGCCCAATTCTACTCAGCACCTGCCCTCATTCTCTTCCCAGATATGTCTTGGGCCATGAAGCAATGAAGCGGTTACAGACTTCTAGTGTCCTGATATCTGGCCTGCGTGGCTTGGGTGTTGAGATTGCTAAGAACATCATCCTTGGTGGTGTCAAAGCTGTTACCCTACATGACCAAGGTACTGCCCAGTGGGCTGACCTCTCTTCCCAGGTAACCTATCAATTCTTATGTTTGCCTTTAAAACCTTAATGAACCAAAAGTCTCTGGTAACTCATTAACTCAACCTATTCACTTTCCTTCTCTCTGATTCTCAGTTTTATTTGCAAGAGGAAGATGTAGGCAAGAATCGAGCTGAAGCATCACAGCCTCACCTGGCTGAGCTCAACACTTATGTACCTGTTGGTGCATATACAGGTCCCCTCACTGAGGACTTCCTAAGCAGCTTTCAGGTATGCAGAATTCATTTGGCTTTCCAAAATTCCATCCCCGAAAACTTAATAAATGACTGAGATGTCCTTGATTCCTCTAAAATTCCCCATAAAAGATATTTTATTTGTGTTTATCCTTTCCCCTTTTTATTGACCTGTTGTTTTTTTCTCTTCTGGTACCCCTAGGTGGTAGTTCTCACCAACTCTACACTAGAGGAACAATTGCAGGTTGGTGAATTTTGCCATAGCCATGCTATCAAGTTGGTAGTGGCTGACACTCGTGGTCTGTTTGGGTGAGTATTACTATTCCCTTTTACTGTACCAATCCTGTAGAGTTTCCTTAAATGTTTTTCTGAAGTCATATCCACCTTACATATGGGGTCTTCCAGAACAGTTTCACCAGGGCATCTGTTTTAAATGTCTATCTCTTGATAATTTAAAGTCCCCTGGGGCAAACAAACCAATCTGGTAACAGTCCTATAGAATCTCTTGGGGCAGATTAGTAAATTGTTAGATAAATCTTCTTTGAAACAGAAGAAGAAATTGAGAACAAACTTTTTTCTACAATATCTATTCAGGCAACTGTTCTGTGATTTTGGGGAGGAAATGGTCCTAATTGACTCAAATGGAGAACAACCACTCACTGCCATGGTTTCAATGGTAACCAAGGTGAGGGGCTAAAAATTGGGATTCCTTGACACAAAGCAAAACAGTTGCTCTTCTTCCCCATCACAGCCCAACTTTTCTTTGGTATACTTAGGATAGCCCAGGGGTAGTGACCTGCTTGGATGAGACTCGCCATGGATTTGAGAGTGGTGACTTTGTCTCTTTCACTGAGATACAGGGTATGAGTGAGCTTAACAGCAGCCCACCTGTGGAAATTAAAGTCCTAGGTGAGTCAGTGGAGGGTTTCACATTTTTTATTCAATGGGGCCACAGTTAAAAAAGACTGGGAGCTGGGTCACATCCTCTGACTTCTATCTTCTGGTTCTACAGGCCCATATACCTTCAGTATCTGTGACACAACCAAGTTCTCAGACTATGTTCGAGGTGGTATTGTCCAACAGGTTAAAGTGCCCAGGAAGATCAATTTTGTGAGTCCTGTGAATGGGAAGTATTAGGAGTATAAGTGATAGAGGTTGATGCTGAACAAGGTAGATATCTCAATTTCTCTGCTGTGACTCCATCTCAACCTTTTTAATTTTCTTCAAGATTCAGGTCAAAGCCTATTTTCCTATCCTAAACTCCCCTACTGCTTATGCATTTTTTCCCTCTTGAATAAGAGCTTAATAAATGCTTATAGACTGACTGGTTCACCCACTTCACCCTTTCCTTTCAGAAATCCCTGGCCAAAGCATTGGCTGAGCCAGACTTTGTGATGACAGACTTTGCCAAGTTTTCACATCCACCTCATCTGCACATAGCCTTTCAGGCTCTTCACCAGTTCTTTCGCCAGCATAGCCGGCTGCCACATCCCCGAAACCAGGTGCTTTTCTTCAGAAAGAAGAAAGGATGGGAGTTGGGATAGAAACCTATTTCTTACGGAGAGGTTGCCTTTTAGGATATGATTTCTATGAGCTCACATTTTACCATCCTTACCCTACTTACAGGCAGATGCCACAGAAATGGTTGGACTGGCACAGGCAATAAATGAAGCTTCCTCACCCCACATGAAACAGAAAAACTTAGATAAGGAGCTGGTACAACAGCTGGCTTATATGGCAGCTGGAGACCTAGCCCCCATCAATGCCTTTATTGGGGGTCTGGCTGCTCAGGAAGTAATGAAGGTAAGCTAGGAAATAAATTTAAGAAGCCCAGTTCCAAACATGGAAAATGAAAGGATGACCTCCATGTTTTCAAATAAATCTACCATGTTTTACCTTAATGTATCATTTCAGTTAACTCTGGGCTATGTCTTTGTTTTGGTTCTAAATGAATTCTGGACCATATTCACTTTTTGTTTTTCTAGGTCTGTGGCATCCACGCTAAGCTAATCTGTGTGTCCTTCCATTACCCCAAAACTTATCTTTATTGCCTCATCTTCTCTGTGGTGTGTTTTAACTTCCTGAAGTTATCAATCCTTGATGTGCTAAGTCCTGTATTAAACCATTTTACATTCTACAAGCCTTTCCAAAATGGATTTCATTGAACTCCTGAATTTTTTTGTACTCTATTATTAGGCCTGCTCAGGAAAATTCATGCCTATCATGCAGTGGCTTTACTTTGATGCACTGGAGTGCCTGCCTGAAGATAAGGAGACCCTTACAGAGGCCAACTGTCAGCCGGTATATATTTATCTAGGTACCAGGGTGAGTAGGGAAACTTTTGAGTATGTTTACTTACCTGATTGGCTTTTTTCCTTACAGCGTCAGACTCGCTATGATGGACAGGTGGCTGTTTTTGGCTCTGACCTACAGAAGAAACTGGGCAGGCAGCGGTATTTCCTGGTCAGTGGTCTAGAGTTTTCCAGTGTGTTCTGGCTATCCCTTAACTGCATCCCACTCAGATGTTTCATGCTCACACCCTAACTCTTCATCCCTATCCTAAGTGCTTCATTTTTCTATTTGTTGTCCTTCCATATGGACCTCTACATCCTCAGGTTGGAGCTGGGGCTCTTGGCTGTGAACTTCTCAAGAATTTTGCCATGATTGGATTGGGCTGTGGGGAAGGAGGCGATATCACTGTTACAGACATGGACACTATTGAAAAGTCCAACCTTAATCGACAGTTTCTCTTCCGGCCCTGGGATGTCACGGTAAGAGTAGGACATATAAATACCAGGTGTATTTACAGACATGCACAAAGTTGCTTAGTCAAAATTCTGGGTCAGAGGTATAGATCCAAAGTGTAATTTTGGTCTCTTCTTTGGTGTTCTAACCCAACAGAAGCTGAAGTCAGACACAGCAGCTGCTGCTGTGCAACAGATGAACCCACAGATGCACATAACTAGTCACCAAAACCGAGTGGGACCTGATACAGAACGGATCTATGATGATGACTTTTTCCATGCCCTGGATGGTGTGGCCAATGCACTGGATAATGTTGATGCCCGTGAGGATAAGAGATTGATATCCCCTTCCTTGTCTAAACCGTTTTCATCTTGAATTAATTTAAGAGAACCTGTTCAGGAATAGATAATTGAGGGACCACATTTAGAGTATTTTGTTCAGTTTTAGGTGTATGCTTAGGAAGGCTGTTGAAAAACAATCAGGATGCTGAAGGCCCTTGAGCATGTGTCTTACCAGAATAAATAGAAAGAACTGGGAGATCTTTAGCCTGTGGAAAAGATTTATAAAGGGACAGGTTAGTTTTCTTAAAGAATTTGAAGAGCAATCAAGTGGAAGAGGGAATTCATTTGTGTTTTATCCAAGAGGGCAAAAGTATGAGTGGAAGTATTAGAGAATTAAATTTAAAATTGATAACAGAGAACATTGAGGGAATTTTAAACAGGTATGGTTTAGAAGCTGTTTTTATTAGGATGAGGGTTTTTATGAACTTGTGTTGTTAAGCCTTTATCCCCACTATCCTAACCCACATCATCTGCTTTCTCCTGGGTTTCGTTTCTTTTTTTATTCTAGGAATGTATATGGACAGACGTTGTGTGTATTACCGGAAACCACTACTAGAATCAGGCACACTGGGAACCAAAGGAAATATTCAGGTGGTGATACCCTTTCTGACAGAGTCTTACAGCTCCAGCCAGGACCCCCCTGAGAAATCCATCCCCATCTGTACGCTCAAGAATTTTCCCAATGCCATCGAACACACACTTCAGGTCTGGGAAATGGGCCGTGGATTTAGAGATGTTTTATTGGGGGAGGTGAAAGTAATTAGATCCCTTCTCTTAATTAAAAATCCATACTTCACCCCACACAGTGGGCCCGGGACGAGTTTGAAGGCCTCTTTAAGCAGCCAGCAGAGAATGTTAACCAGTATCTCACGTGAGTGTTGCTGGTTCCTTACCCCATAATTCTAGTTCTCTGGCCCTAGTTAAGCTACACCAGGGCATCTTTTACCTGTTTTTGTTTCTCTGTGGGCTTTAAATAACTCCCATTTGACCCTATGTGACTCCCATCTCTAGATATTAAAAATTGTCTTGTTTCCAAACCTGACTGCCTGCTTCCATCTGTTACACCTACAGGGATCCAAAGTTTGTGGAACGAACTCTGAGATTGGCAGGAACACAGCCCTTGGAGGTGCTAGAGGCTGTACATCGGAGCTTGGTGTTACAACGTCCCCATGACTGGACTGATTGTGTGAGGTGGGCCTGCCTCCATTGGCACTCCCAGTATGCCAATAATATCCATCAGCTCTTACACAACTTTCCTCCAGAACAGGTATTTAACTCATTAATCTTTCAACTGTATCTAGGCTTTCAAAGGGCAAGTTGTTGTTTAACCTGGGGATTCCTGCCCTTTTAATCTCTGGCAGCTCACAAGCTCTGGCACCCCTTTCTGGTCTGGGCCTAAAAGATGCCCACATCCCCTTATTTTTGATGTCACAAATGTGAGTATGATACATTATATCAACTTTCTGGGGCCTTGGGAAGTGGGTATTTTTAAAATAACTCTAGATTTTGAGTGAATAACCTAGGTTCAAGTCACTTTTACTGTCCATGTGATCTTATTTAAGTTCTTATTCTTTGAGCTTTAGTTTTCTCTTTGCAGTAGTCATGTCTTAAGATCCTTTATTACAGTTACCTATGATCCTGTGGATCCTTTTTTGGTTTTCTCCCTACAGCCTTTGCACCTTGATTACATCATGGCAGCTGCCAATCTCTTTGCACAGACATATGGACTAGCAGGTTCAAAGGACCGGACTGCAGTTGCAAATCTTTTACAGACAGTGCATATCCCCAAGTTCACCCCTAAATCTGGTGTCAAGATTCACGTTTCTGATCAGGAACTACAGAGTGCCAGTGCTTCTGTTGGTGAGTACCATTTGTTTGCTTTTTGTCCAGTGGGATAAGACTTAGTCTTGAAACATTTCTCTCCCTTTTGTCTGTTCTTGCTTCCTTAGATGATAGCCGCTTAGAGGAACTGAAAACCATGCTACCTAGCCCTGAGAAGCTGCCCGGCTTCAAGATGTCCCCAATCGACTTTGAGAAGGTGAAAGGGTGCTGTGGGCCCAGGATAATTCAAGGGGAATATATGTTTTTGTGTATGTATACTTGTTAGTGGTGGGTTTTGTGTGTTCCTCATTTGGTGGACAATATAAGGTTGCTAGCTATCCTATCTGACCTTCCCCTGTGTAGGACAATGATAATAATTTCCATATGGATTTCATTGTGGCTGCTTCTAACCTGCGTGCCGAGAACTATGATATTCCACCTGCTGACAGGCACAAGGTGAGTTTATGACTTTAGATATATAACGTGTGTGTGTGTGTGTGTGAGCATGTGGGTGTGAGTGCTCTGAAGATGTATGTTTACATAAATGTTTATATATAGACGTAAAAATGTATTCATGCTTTAGTCCTAAGACTAACCAGCCTGGGGTCTGGGGGGTACATATCTGATACCTACAGAGCAAACTGATTGCGGGAAAGATCATCCCAGCCATTGCCACAACTACTGCTGCAGTGGTTGGCCTTGTATGCCTGGAGCTGTATAAGGTAGTACAGGGACACCAACGGCTTGAAGCCTATAAAAATGGTTTCCTCAACCTTGCTCTACCATTCTTTGGCTTCTCTGAGCCTATTGCTGCACCCCGTCACAAGGTAACACCAAAAAGTTCAGTAACTGATTAAAGGGCTGGATGAAGGGCCATGGGGAGAAGATGGGAAAATATGTCATTGTGGGAATGAATAGAGCTGATTATAGACCTGGGACCTTCCTAATCACAGTATTATGACCATGAATGGACTCTTTGGGACCGCTTTGAAGTCAAGGGGCTACAGCCAGGGGGCGAAGAAATGACCCTCAAGCAGTTTCTGGACTATTTCAAGGTAGAGATCTAGGAGAGGGATGAGTGGATCCAGGGAGGGAGAAAGGGAGATCTCTGATCTGATCTTTTTATTTACTCCTACACAGACAGAGCACAAGTTGGAAATCACAATGTTGTCCCAGGGTGTGTCCATGCTCTACTCTTTCTTCATGCCAGCTACAAAACTCAAGGAGCGACTAGATCAGCCGTGAGTTTTCTAACTATTGGGAATAGTGAGAGATCCCTTAGAAACAACCTCTCCCTAGGAATATTAGTAAGCCCAGTTTTCTTCCATTCATACAATGAATAATATGAGCCATGGGGAGGTGGGAAAAAATTCCCTGGAGATGACTCTTTGAAAACAAAACTTCACCTATTTTGGACCCCAGTATGACAGAAATTGTGAGCCGAGTGTCAAAGAGGAAGCTGGGCCGTCATGTGCGGGCATTGGTGCTGGAGCTCTGCTGCAATGATGATAGTGGTGAGGATGTGGAGGTGCCTTATGTACGATACACCATCCGCTGATCCTTGGCTGCTGCTTTTTCTGCCCCATCTCTGTTCATTCTTAACCTAGTACCCTTCCACTATCCTTCCTAAACACCTTCTTTCCCTAATAAGGCTAGCCAGATGGCCCAGATCCACAAAGCCTCTAGGCCACTGGTTTAGCTCTGCTCAGTTTAGCACTCAGGACACATGGGGAACCTTTGTAATACTGTTTAAAACCTGAATTCAAAATAAAAGAGTTATTAACAGAAATTGCTGACAGCATTATTATGTGAGTTATATTGAGCTCAAGACTTGAGAATTTAGAACTCTGTTGGGAAATAGATTAGAGTGTTTTTTATTGGGAACCCCTGAAACAGTTTAAAGTATCCCTGGACCTTTAAAGCTAGAACAAGGTTGTTTGAGCTGAAGAGTTCTGACTAGTTCAGAAAATTGCTCAAGGACCAACCGTTACTTCTCAAATTAACTTAATGAAAAAATGCTGAAGCAGTCTCTAAGGTAATCAAATTTTTATGAACTTATTCTCAAGGCTGGGGTGGGGGAGTAAAAGTCATGCTGTGCAAGCTACTTATCATAGGACAAACAACCAGTATTGCTCAAAAAGCAATTAGAGTTAGTGCCAATCTTGCAGAATTTGATCTGAAGATGTCCAGTGAGTTCTCCAAATCCCAGAAGTATTTAGAACAGTACAATGGCAATTTAATTTCTGAGCTAGTAATGATAGTTTTGGGAAATTTTTGTCAGTGGTAAACAAAGTGAGTAGCAGGTACTGACTGGGTTTTCTTTCCTAGCTGCTTTCAATGTTGCTGATTGTCATTTTTGGAGATAAGAAATCTGAAGGAGGTTGAGGTCCTTGGGTTAAAGTAGTTATAAGGAACCCAGTTGTGCAGAAAGAGGTGCTTTGTCCTTAGGAATAGCATATATTTTCTGCCCAGCACATTATCATTACCCAAAATGTCCAAATTGGCCCTGCATCCCAAAATGCTTATTAGATATTTTCTCCTCGATAAAAGAGACTGCACTAGCCATGTGATTATGGGCAAGACATCATCATCTCCTCTAGTTTCCTAACTTGGAAAATGGGACTAAGTTTCTCAGGCTGGATTTGAAATTGGATCTTCTGGAATTATCAAAGCACTCTTATATAAATTGGTATGGGTGATGTCTTTTGACTCATGCATAAATTGGATTTAATCAAAGCAGTGTTGGAAGAAGTCATCAGCTTCACTCTTCCACAGTCTAGTAGCAGGATAGAGTCAAGACAAATGGTGATGGCTTGAGATGCAGTGGATGACCTTGGGGTCTTCATTGTCTCACCATGCTTTAAGCAACTCCTCAGTGCCTATTTCAGGTGCCTTCATGGCTGTTGGAACAAATTGTTCTCATCCACCCATTTCACCAGGGGAAGTCTTCACATATTTGGGGCAAACACCCCGCAAATCACCAATGGGTTTGAGACCCCCCTCAGTTACCCTCAACTTCATTTACCCTGTCTGCCAAAATGGTTTACTGGAGTGTACAGCTTCATGGAGACACAAATGAGAGTTAGGTGGCTCAGGTGGACTCTAAAGGTGGAAAGCAGCCCTGAAAGGGCTCAGCAGCCTTCTCACCTGAACACAGCAGTCAACCCAAGGTAACCTTGTAGAAAAATGGAAAGGGTATATTGGTTCTCAGATAAAAACATATTGCTCCTGAAAGCTACAGGAATAGGAAAAAAAATCTCCCTCCCATTCCTTTCCCTTACCATTCAAAACCAGGAGAACTTGGTTTATAGTACAGAAGATAGTTTAGGCAACTTGAGTTTTCCCATGAAAAGGAGTTCCAGAGACCAGATGAAGTAGTGGACTCTTCTCAGGAAAAAGCTTTCCTACATAAGGAGCAGCAAGTCAATATGATCTTAGTGGGGGCAGCTTTGTGGTGCAGTGGATAGAGCACTGGCCCTGGAGTCAGGAGTACCTGAGTTCAGATCAGGCCTCAGACACTTAACACTTATTAGCTGTGTGACCCTGGGCAAGTCACTTAACCCCCATTGCCTCATCAAAAAAAACAAAAATTCACTACCTGCGGGGGGGGGGGGGGAGGAGCGGGCGAGCGAGACGGGAAGCCGGAGAGGATGACAAAGAATCCTTACGGGGACCTGTGCCCACCCTACTCCTTTCTCCCCTCGCCTCCCTCCAGAGCACTCTCCTAGCTTAGAGAAGGACTGGGGCCAAGAGCTACCAGCTGATAGTCCCACTCCCTTGAAAGTTTGCCATTGAGCTTAATGAACTAGGAGGTGGGGGGGAATTTTTAGCATCACAACAACAAATCCCAGGAACATTCTTCTTCTCCTTCTAGGGGGGCAGGGTGTGGGGGGGGTGCTGTGCCCGGCGTGCATGAGAGCCTCTGCCAGTACCCCTGCTTCTGCCCCTGCCCACAGGCTGCTGTCAGTCACCCAGGAAACTGACATCTGAAACCCTCTTCCTTGCAGCCAAGTCAGCCAGCCCTCCCTCCCGCTGCCGCCTTCCAGACTAAAAAGTGCCAAGTGCCTCTTTCTGGATTTATTTTTAGTTGTACATGCTCTCCCTCCCTCCATTCCTTCTCCCCCAATACCCCATCTCACACACACAAACATATTGAAAAGGCAAGAAAGGAATAAATATGTGCGTGAGTGTGTGTGCAGTGTGGCGCTGTAGGGAGGAGACTGTGGGGCTGGTGTGTGTGTATATAAGTAGTGTGTGTATATATATATTTCATACACATTTCCATATTAGTGTTGTACTGAAAGTAGCCCAGCAAAAAATAAGATAGTCATTATCTGTGAAAGATATCTACGTTATCCATGCAGTAAGTGGGGAGAAGAGGGGCAAGAATGAGAAAGATCCAGTTTCTTGTTTCTCTTTTCATTTTGGCTACATTGCATGTGTCATGTACAAAAACCTTTCAATCTCATGGAATAAAAATTATCCATTTCACTTCCTGTGATACCCTGGTTTGGTCATCCACTCTTTCTATATTCACACATCTGACTGGTGCATTTGTCTTTTTTCTCTTCTTTCCTTTTTTTTCCCTTCTGATTTCTTTGTGTGGTGTTTTATCTCCCAATGACACAAAAATGTTATGGGGAAAACAGGTGGGTTCTTAGGATTCCTCTGTAAAGAATTACACTCTCAGACACATCCTAGTTAGAAATAAAACTGTCTTCTTCAGATGTGATAAGTGGATCCAGCTGTCAATTCCTTTCAGCCAAGGGGTTGGTCAGTAGCATTTGGTAGGGAATCCTTTTTCAATAAACCCAGTCTCTAGGTTCCTACTGTAGGTTAGATTGAATTAAGGTTGAGCCTCTAGAAAATGACTGACGGACTAGATGATTAAGGTGATGAAAAGGTTGGGTGAGGCGTTTACAATAGGACAGAAGGAAAACCTTGATGGAGAGGGAGTCACTTGAAGGGAGAAAAGATAGGCATAGGAACCCAGAGATGATTTCAAAATATGAAAGAGAATGTTTACCAAAAGGGTACCCTAAGGTTCAGAAGAAATAGGAGAAGGGCTTTTGGCCAAATCATCTATAAATTTTTGAGGCTGAACCTTAATGATCTCATTTATACAGTCTACCAAACCTGAGGATTGGTGGATATTGTTATAATGAGACTGTTAATCAATTTATCCGTACTATAAATATAACTCTTTCCTTTCCTTATTCAAGAGATACCTTTCCAATAGTCTGGTTTTCTCCCTGTGGTCACCCACAATATTGCAATAAAACTTGGAAAACTGAGTCACTGAGTCTTGTAATTCTTTTGGGATGACTCACAATCAATTTGACCTAAATTCGAACTATTTCCATATGGTAAAATTCTCAATTTATCTGAAGCCCATCTACTAGCATTTCAATATCAGACCATTATTATCAATAGACTCATTTTTACCTGGTTAATATTGTGTTATTGTGGGAAAATGGGGTATGGGGTTGGGGTAGGAGATGGGGTTCTTAGGAATTCCTTTTTAAAGAATTACACCCTCTTGCACACAAAACTTAGAATAAGGTGGTAGTTTATTTAGGAGCAAGGGAAGGGAAGGGTGGAGGGAGGGAAACCATGAAAGAAATCCTTGGACTTTTCATGGGGAGATTGGCATAAAGCACATGGCTCAGAGGTACCAAATCTCCTCGAACAGGAGACTGGAAAGTACTTTTACAGAGGCCTGATGGGGGTGGACCATCTGCCCATGAAAAGTTCCTTTAGTGAGGGAGGACCATCCCCCACTGGTGGTAGCTGGGGGAATTGGGTGAGGGGTGGCTACAGATTCCTCTTCAGGACACAAAGGCTGCAGCCATACCCAAACATCTCCCCAGGGTAAGGGAGACCAGAATGAAGGGTAGGAATCCCAAGCTAGCTCAGTCCGATTTGGTTCAGTTTATCTTTCTAGGCATTATCTGTCCTCTGGTGTAGTTTCTCAAGGAGAAGATTCCTTGGTATGCCCCAGAGAACTTCTGGGGTGTTCTGCACCCCATGACATTCCCCACTTCTCTATATATAAGGAAAGGGGACGAAGATTCTTCTGAAATTGCTTCATGCTGACCGGGGGTCGAAGAAATTATGGCGCAAGGGAGGGGGAGGGGAGAGAAGTGGAGAAGGCCTGGAGTGCGTGGAGCTGTGACGGGCCCAGAGAGTCCAGAGGCAACACGTAGGCACAATGGGTATCTGCCATGAATCCTTGAGCCTAGGTGGAACAGACTTAAACAAAAAAATTAAAACTGACCAGAGCAAAAGGGAAAAGGGACTTTATCAGATCAGGAGTCAAGTGTGACCTTTTTGCCGGACAGGGTGTGGCCTGCTTTACTGGAGGGAGTTCAAGCCTAATTCTGTGATAGGCAGTGTCTGTCTACATTAAGGGTTCTTTTATCCCATCCCCACCTTGTGCCTTGATTGCATGCTAGGACCTGAACCAGAGAGTAAGACACAGGTCGCCCCAAAACTATTCCTAAGCTTGCCTCCTATGTCCATCTTGACCATCTGTCTGACAAGGTGCTGACCAGGAGAGCAAGCTGCAAAGCCCTGGATTTTCGCTAAGCCGATCTCTTGGGTGCTGCCCTGGGGACAAAGAGGTAGGAGGGCAGGCCTCACCTTCCTGCAGTGTCCCCCACTTCTGTGTCCTGGTTTACTGCAGCTGCCAGAATGTTGGCCAGCCGGAGTTCTGCTGGTAGCAGATGTGGTGATGGCTGCTGCTTGGTCTATGGAGCGGGCTTGAGCCATCTTTTCTCTCTCTTTGGCTACGGCAAGGTCCCTGTTATTAAAAAAATCTTAAAATCAATGTCAAGGAGTTGTGAGGATGGGATCTGGGGACCCCAGTCTAACTTCTAGAGCTCTCTCCTAATGTCAGGAGCAGACTGGCTGATAAAATGAATATTGAGGACAGTTATTCCTACATCTCTTTGGGGGTCTAGGTTGGTATATTTCTTCAGAGAGTCTGCTAAGCGGCTCATGAAGACAGCAGGATTTTCATCAGACCCCTGTGTTATCTCCCTCACCTTTCCATAATTGACCTGTTTCTTAACCCCCCTTCTCATTCTCTCAACTAGGCAAGTGACCATGTGATTTCTACACGAGCTCGGTCTTCCCTGTTATCATAGTTCCATCTCAGTTCTATGACCGGGAGGGACAGCTGTAAATCCAGGGACCCCAACCCAATTTCCAACCTGTGAGTGTTCATCCCCAACTTGTACCACCAGGTCCCAATTCTGTTTTTTCTCATCAGGGGTACAACAGCTGACAAGAATAATTTGCAAATTGGTCCAGGAAAGGTCAAACTCCAGTGTCACAGACTTAAAGCCATCTATGAACTTTGTGGGGTTCTCTGAGTAGCTCCCCAATTTCTCTTTAATCTGAGATAACCTGCTTATAGAAAAAGGGGCATGCCTTAATGTTGTGCCCTTCCCAATGGGAAATTCCCTTAATGGAAGCAGGGAAGCAGTGGGAGACGCTGGTAAGGACCTGGGTTGGGGAGATAGCTCAGGTGGAGACAGAGGATTGGGCGCAGGGCTCAGTGGGGGAGGGGTGACAGCCTTTGGCTGTGGAGTAGGAGGGGGAGGGGAAACAGTCTTTGGCTGCAGCATGGGTGGAGATGGGGAAAGGGAGATAGCCAATAGGTGACTGCAGATTAGGTAAAGCAGATGTGGTCAGCTGAATGGAAAAAACAGGAGAAATGGGAACATATTGGAGTTCCCCCAGATTGTAAATGGGGTAGAGCAGGATAGGAGACTGATATCCACTCCCCATGTGGCACAGGGAATTGGTTCTGAGATCAGCCAGTGGGCAAAGAGAGGTCTCAGTCATACAGTGATATGACTGTGGTTGACCCATAGGTACGGAAGCAGGCAGAAAAAAACAAAACAAAAACAAAAAACAAAACAAAAAAAGATCAAACTGTTTATATTCCTACATGGAAAGATAATACTTCAAACTCATATGAAAACTATCTCTTACTGTCTTTTTTTTTTTGAGTCAATTGGGGTTAAGTGACTTGTCCAGGGTCACACAGCTAGTAAGTGTTAAGTGTCTGAGGCCGGATTTGAACTCAGGTACTCCTGAATCCAGGGCCAGTGCTCTATCCACTGTGCCACTTAGCTGCCCCTCCTCAACCCTATTTTAAAGATGTCATCATGGGTTAGTTAAGTGGCACAGTGGACAATGCACCAGCCCTGGACCCAAGAGGCCCCAAGCCCAAATCCTGCCCCAGACATAAGACACCCCACCCTGTCTGCCCCACAAAGAACAAAACATAAATGCTTATAGACATCATCCCTTCATATTCAGTTCAGACCTGTGTCCTCTGTGAATTCCTTACTGAGATAGTTCTTTAGATAGAGCACTGGCCCTGGAGGTGTAGGAGAAATAGACTGGGGGAGGGGGAAGGGGAGAAATGGTCTGGGGAGAGATAGTTCACATGAAAACAAGAAAAAAGCTTATGGAGGGGAGGGGAAGAGGGGGAAGGAATTGAGGAGTGAGTGAACCTCAATATCATTAGAATTGGCTCAAAGAAGGATTAACATACATACTCAAGTAGGTATAGTATTATATTCTTGCCCCAAGGGAGGGGAAGGAGATAAGGGGGGCAGTGGAGAGGGGAAGGAGATTGGGGGAGAGAGCAGTAAAAAAGCAAAACACTTTTGAAGAAGGTAAAGATGTTCTGCATAATTGCACAAGTATGACATATTGAATTGCTAACCCTCTAGTCACTACCAGTGGGGGATGGTCCTCTCTCACTAAAGGAACTTTTCTCAGGCAGATGGTCCATCCCCATCAGTCCTCTATAAAAGTACCTTCCAGTCTCCTGTTCGAGAAGATTTGGTACCTTGGAGGCATGTGCTTCATGCCAATCTCCCCATGAGAAGTCCAAGGATTTCTTTCATGGTTTCCCTCCCCCCACCCTTCCCTTCCCTTGCTCCTAAATAAACTACCACCTTATTCTAACTACTTTTGTGTGCAAGAGGGTGTAATTCTTTAAAGAGGAATTCCTAAGAACCCCACCCCTAACCCAATCTGTACCCCATTTTCCCCCATATCAATTTCATAGGTAGGGTTGAGGAGGGAGGGAGGAAGAAAATTTAGAACACAGATTTAGCTCAAAGACCTTAAACTCATCAGAGTGGGTAATGGAGGGAATAACATTCACACCCAGTTGGGAGGAGTAATTTATTTAACCCTACAGGAAAGTATGAGGGGAAGAGGATAAGGAAGGAAGGGTGAAAAAAAAAGGGAGTGCAGAGTAGGGGAGGGGACAGTCAGAAGTAAAACACTTTTGAGGAGGAATAGGTTAAAAGAAGATAGAAAATAGAGTAAATATCATGGGAAGGGAATAGGATAGAGGGAAATAGTTATGATGATTGATTATAATGGCAAAATGTATGGTAGCTACTTTGCTGGGCTAATAGGAAGAAAATTCTTTGTCAGTGTTGAGGGTGCAGAGCACCCCAGAAGTTCTCTGGGGTACATCAAGGAATCTTCTCCTTGAGAAACTAAATCAGAGGACAGATACATCTAGAGAGATAAGTGGAACCAGATCTGACTGAGCTAGCTTCTAGACCTTCACCCTTCATTCTGATCTCCCTTACCCCTGGGGAGATCACTTTGGGTGTGGCTGTGGCCTTTGTGTCCTGAAGAGAGAGATGGCTTGAGAGATCTGTAGCCACCCCTCACCCAATTCCTCTAGTCACTACTGGTGGGGGATGGTCCTCCACTCCTCACCCAACTCCTCTAGCCACCACCAGTAGGAGATGGTCCTCCCTCACTAAAGGAACTTTCCACAGGCAAATGGTCCACCCCCATCAGCCCCCTATAAAAGTACCTGCCAGTCTCATGCTCGAGGAGATTGGTACCTCAGAGTCACGTGTTTTGTGCCTTTCTCCCCAAGAGAAGTCCAAGGATTTCTCTTGGTTTCCCTTCCCTTCTCTTCCCCTTCCCTTCCCTTCCCCCTAAATAAACTATGTCTTATTCTAACTGCTTTTGTGTTCAAGAGGGTGTAATTCTTTTTTTTTTTTTTTAGTGAGGCAGTTGGGGTTAGGTGACTTGCCCAGGGTCACACAGCTAGTAAGCGTCAAATGTCTGAGGCCGAGTGTCTGAGTCCAGATTTGAACTCAAGTACTCCTGACTCCAGGGCCAGTACTCTATTCACTGCGCCGCCTAGCTGCCCCCCCCCTTTTTTAAAATAAAGTATTTTATTTATTTATTTGTTCCCATTACATGTAAAGATAGTTCTCAACTTTTGTTTATACAATCTTTCCAGATTTTTCTCCCTCTCTCCCCCCTCCCCCTTCCCCTCCCCAGACAGCATTTTAAAACTGAATGGGGGGGGGAGGGGCACAGCTGGGTGGTACAGTGGATAAAGCACTGGCCCTGGATTCAGGAGGACCTGATTTTAAATCCGGTCTCAGACACTTTACACTGACTAGCTGTGTGACCCTAGGCAAGTAACCTAACCCTCACTGCCCTGCAACCTGCCACCCCAGAAAAAAACCCAAAAAACTGAATCAGAAATAAAGTACAACTTATTTGACATACACTCTTGTCACCTTAAGTCCTTTCTGATTTTTTTTTTGCCCTCATCTCTTTTCAATTATTGTTAAAGTCTATTCCATCCAGGCTCAAGGCTTCAACCTCATGGCACCTACAGCCAGTGCCTATACATCTCATCCCACCCACTGGACCTCACATCTCTCTGTAAAAAGCCTTCCCCACTTTCCCCCTTTCTCTCTCCACCCCCAACCAGGTGATTTCTTCAACCCCACTCAGCATGAAGCAGTTACAGAAGAAAAATTTTTGCCCCTTTTCCTTATGTCATAGGGTGCAGAGCACCCCAGAAGTTCTCTGGCACACATCAAGGAATCATCTCCTTGAGAAACTAAACCAGAGGACAGATAACGCCTAGAGAGGTAAACTGAACCAAATCGAACTGAGCTAGCTTGGGATTCCTACCCTTCATTCTGGTCTCCCTTACCCTGGGGAGATAAGTTTGGGTGTGACTGCGGCCTTTGCATTCTGAAGAGGGATCTGTAGCCACCCCTCACTCAATTCCTTTAGTCACTACCAGTGGGGGATGGTCCTCCACTCCTCACCCAATTCCCCCAGCTACCCCCAGTGGTTCCACCTTCACTAAAGGAACTTTCCACAGGCAGATGGTCCACCCCCATCAGGCCTCTATAAAAGTACCTTCCAGTCTCCTGTTCGAGGAGATTTGGTACCTCTGAGCCATGTGCTTTGTGCCAATCTCCCCATGAAAGTCCAAGGATTTCTTTCATGGTTTCCCTCCCCCCACCCTTCCCTTCCCTTGCTCCTAAATAAACTACCACCTTAATAATTCTAACTAAGTTTCGTGTGCAAGAGGGTGTAATTCTTTAAAGAGGAATTCCTAAGAACCCCAATCCCTAACACAACCCGTACCCCATTTCCCACCATTACACTTATATAGAGAGAAATGGGGAATGTTATGGGCCTAGTGCACCCCCAGAAGTCTTCTGAGGTAAATCAAAAGAACCTTCTCCTTGAGAAACTAAACCAAAGTACAGACACGCCTAACCAGTCTTCCCCACCCCTGCCTCACCAATACAAAACAAAACAAAACAAACAAATAAATTAATTAAATAAAATAAAACACAAGGGACTGATGCTCCTAAAGTTTATTTCCATTTTTGAAATTTCATTCAGCCTTTTAATCTCTTCCTCTCCTAACAATTAATTGCAGATAATTCTCTCCTGTTTCTTCCTTGTCTTCAAGGCCTTCCAGAGGCCTGCCCTCATCAAAGTACCCTCTTTTTTATTGCTTCCCTTACCTACTAATCTCCAAACAGAGGCTTAATGACCAGTTGTGAGGGGGATTCTTTTCAAAAAAGAAAACTCAAATGGAGCAACAATCCCTAAAAACTTGAAGACAACCATAATATTCCCTTTTAAGTCTTGTTTTCCTTTTCTTTCTTTATTTATTGATTAAAACTTTTTTGACAATCATTTTCATTGCCTAGCTTGGTAACTCTGGTGAATTTGACAACTACTGTTCTGTCCTGGGCCTAGAGTACCCCAGAAGTTTTCTGGAGTCCATCAAAGAACCTTCTCCTTGAGAAACTAAACCAAAGGATGGACACACCTAACCAGTCTTCTCCACCCCTCTGGGAGATGGGATTGGGTGTGGCTGCTGCCTTTGTGGTATGAGGGGGAAAGAGATGGCTTGAGAGATCCAGAGCCACCCCTCACCCAACTCCCTGAGCTACCAGCAGTTGGGGATGGTCCTCCTCCAATAAGGGAACTTACCACAGTCAGATGATCACATCATTGGACCACCATTGTCCTCTATAGTAGTACCTGCCTGTCTCCTGCTTTGGGAGAAAGATATCTCAGAGAGCCATGTCTCTGTATTATGCCTTCTCCCCATGGGAATGTTTGGGACAAACTTCCTCAGTTTATCCAAATAACTCAAGGAGACCACCAAGTCAAGCAAAGATAGATTTATTACATCCTCATGAGGACAGGCAAAACCCAATTACACATTGAAGTGTTGCAAAGATAGGCCCAATCTTTTAGGTTTTTATAGTAATCTTGAAAAGGACTGTCCCCACGTACACCCAGGGTGGATGAGCTCACAATCTAACATCCAATCCTGTCTCACCCAAGTTGCGTACCTAGCTTGTGATCCATGTATGGAGACATGTCCAAGAACAAAGGGGAGAAGGGGAAGGGGTACAAGTCTGAGGAATGTCAAAGAAAGAGGGAGGCAGAAATCACTCCCTTATCTGACTGCAATTTATCATGACAGGGACTGGGATTCTGACATGTGAGAGGGGAGTTTTTTATTATAGGCCATAAACTAAGGTGTAGCTGGCATGTGGGAACTAAGCAGAAGTAAAGTAAGTAGTGCTAATTGGTAGAACTGTGACAAGTAATAAAACTTACTGGGGGACTGGATATCTCCCAGACCCCATCCCAAAATTTACAGAACTGTCCCAAGTCCATCATCTCAACAGTAAAACTTAAAGGAGACAGTGAGAAGTTGACAAGCAATTAACTTTCAGGCAAAGCAAGAGGCTAGCTATTCTGGGGGTGGCTAGGTATCTTTCATACTCCATCCTCAGAGTTTAATCTGACTCACATCCATAATTGTCCCACACAATCCCCCCTTTGTTTTTTTATGCTCAGAGAGCCTACTCTGGTTTTGAGTCACTGTCATCGAGTCCTTCAGCCATACAGGATTTCAACCCGCCAGTCCAAGTACAACTCATCAACAGTCTCTCTCTCCTTTGTGAAGTTTCAGGATCATGGCCTTTTCTCCTGTCATAGTCAGCTGCATCTGTTGAACTGCACGTTGTATCAAACCTATAAAGTAAGGGACTAAACAGGGACAAGTATAAGGGGAACTCTAAAAATTATCCCAATATACCATATACTTGTCCAATTCTTGGGAAGACATGTAAGCAGTTTTTGTCACAAATCCAATAGTGTCCTCCCAAGACAGGTTTTGTTCCTTGAAATATTCTATAACAATCCCCCCAGATATAACACAAAGAACCGGTGTCAATAACTATAAATATTATAACGACAAACATGATTTAAAGTCTCTTTGTAATTTCAGTGATATGCTCCCAGTGTCCATTCACTTAGCAATTTTCATCTTTGACCTCAGATACCCCTATTAGAACCTTTTACAAAGCAAACTTTAATAGCAAATACAACTGTTTCCCAATTTTATCCAAGGAAAGAGTAATCTCTAATTGACCCCTTCTAGGCCTGAGCATCCCCAACTAGACTCAGGTCCACCAGGCTACCACTACATTTCCCCACCCCTTCTTCCAATACCTAAAGGAAAAGAGGGTGAAGATCTCTTCTTCTGTAACTGCCTCAGCTGAATATGTGTGTAGAGCTAGCAGTAGAAGGAGCAGAAATCCTTGCAGGTCTGGTCCAGATGGTGAAGAGATATAGAGGCTGGAATTGCTACCATGAAATTGAAAGCCTTGAGCCTAGATAAAACAAACTCTCAAGAGGTCAAAGAGACAAAGGCCAAAAATTAAAAAGAACAACGACAGGGAAAAGGGGCAAACTAAAAGAGTGAATCCAGGAACCCCAGGATCCTGCATCAGGAGCAGAAAAACTGTTCACAAATGTCCTTCATCCACTGGGGTTACCACTATTGTGATGAAATAATGGGATTTTAGCAGATACTCCCCTGTAGATTAATCTATACTGATTGAATCAAGTGAGAGTGATTGACTGCTGATTAAGCCTACTTCAAGTTAATTGGATTGTATCAAGTTAATTGGATTGTAATCACACCTGGCTATCCCTTAAGAAGGTATAATTCTCAGAAATTAGACTATGAACTCAACTTGAGAACACCTTCAAAGACAATGGATTTGGATGACGCCAACCAATCACCTTGAAGCAGGGTGTAAGGACCGCCTCTGTTCCAGATGTATAAAAAAGCTTTCACAAACAGCTTGCTAAAAGATGTTCCTGATTAAAGCAGGCTCGTGGAGGAGGACTTCAGGAAGAACCCAACCAGGCTGGAACTCTAGGCTAGGTAGGATTTCTTTTTCATAACCTTCTGAACTCTTTGTAAATATCTGTATGCTCTAATAAATGTTTAATGCCCAAAGACTGGTACTGAAGCCTTTTAATTTTTGGAGACCACAATTAAGATTTTAAACATCACACTATCCTGCTACGCTACATACAGGTCATACAATCTAAATGTTTCAAAATGCCACAGAAGGCAAAACCCTTAAATCTTTCCAAATTACATATATATATCCTTTTCACTTTATTTCTCCAAAAGTTTTCATTTCATTTCATAATCCTCACATAAAGCTTACGTTACAAAATACCTTTATAAGAAGATGACCACAAACAAACTTACATAAAAGTTACCAAGTTAACTTCAATTCTAATAAAAGACTGAGGATGGCATTTAACCAATTAATTTCAAAACAGTGCATGTCAAATAAGTTGTCTATAATAAACCATCATGCTCTACAGACAAATATTATTTCTTTGTTATACAATAAACTTATAGTTTACCTCTCCATAGGTATAGGTATAACAAAACATTCTGAGGATCTGTTAGGATCTTAAATCCTTAATATACAGTTGAGAATATTCTTACTATGCCCACTTCACAGAAAACCATTATCACATTCAATTAAATTCATAACTCAAAGGAATTTAGAGAATCCAAATGTGACTATAGCTCTTATACAATAAACTATTAAACTGTTGGGCACTTTTCCCTTACATATTACAAATCACCTTGAAGTAGTCAGTTTAAAACTACACAAATAGAACAGTATATATTTCACTTAGAATTAAATCAGAATTAATTCAATTAAACCCAAATTTGTTTTCTGAATGATATCATATAGAACCTCATTGATAATTTCACTTTAGTATTAATTCATCCAGTAACCACTTAATCTAAGCACTATTTTCCTGGTTTTTTCCTTAAATTGTTCCACTACAGAAGAATTTTTTTTTTTAAGATTTCCTTTCTCAATCCTGATTTAGACTGGTTAAAGAAGTTCCAATAGGCCAATTTGCCTTATTATTTCTAGTCAATTCTAATCATTTTTAAACAACCTTTGTGCACATAAAAAAACCATATTTCTTAACCACTTGCAATGCAACAGATCTCAAAGAGGGCTTTGCTAAATTAGCTATGCCTCCACATTTTACTCTGAGACATTCTTAGCCCCTAGAAATAGTTTGATGGCTATCCTGTATTTCAAGCCAAAAACTGAACTTAGGCAGTGTGGTTCAATGATTAGAGACCACACACACAAAAAAGTATTTTTCCTTGAAACTTTTGCACATTACAAATAACTCCTGATTTTAAGCTACTCCACTACAAGAAGATCTCAAGACAGATATACACTAGGCGTTTGCTCTCTCATCCCCCACAGCAGAAAAAGGGGAAAGACTTTCTTTTCTTTCTTCTTTCTCTCTCTCTCTCTTTCCTTCTACTTCCCTTCTTTCCTCTCTCTTTCCTTCCTTCCTTCTACTTTCCTTCTTTCTCTCTCTCAAAAATCCCAACAATTCACTCTCATACCCCTGGTCACACTGTCAATGCAGACAGGGCAGACCATGTAGGCTAGCAAACAGCTTCCTAACCATTCATTTCTCCTTCTCAAACTTCCTTGTACCTTCTCAACATACTTAAACTATCTAAAACTAGCAAAGTGGCAGCTTAACCAATATTTCACTAAAGGATCCCATTTAAAGATAGACCCAGGGGATTTTAATCTGCCTATTACAAATTTCAGGTATTTCTAAGAGCAAATTTATCACATTCACTTTTTCCTTCATTTACCTGAGGCTGCAGTGAATCCACATTCCAATGGCCCAATTCAAATTCTGCAGCAAATCCACATTCCAATGGCCCAATTCAAATTCTGAGTAATTTACAATTCTACAACTTCTCCTTCCACCATCTCTCAGTCCCTTCTCTAACCCAAACTAATTTCCCTTTCTTCTTCTTTTGTCAATACAGTTTTGTTTTCTTTTGAAAATATTTCTATTTTTATTTAATTTCACTTGGGACTGACTCCTGCCAATTATTAAAACGTTGCCTTACTCTAGATGTTCTACCCGTCTTTTACTCAAGGTCTCAGCCTGGTCCGGCCTCTTGACTGAACTCACCGGGCTCCTGTTTATTTTTGCTTGTGAGGCCTAATCCAGACCCACAAACACAACAGGCAAACCTAATTCCCCCCTAGGGGAGTTCCTATATTTTGTTCGGGGTGTATATTTTGGTTAGGTGTCCCCAGATCCTTTTCAACCCAGCAAGACTCAAGTTGTGATATAGGAATGTCATGGAATACTATTGTGGTGTAAGAAATAATGAGGATGCAGATTTCAGAAAAACCTGGAAAAGACTTAAGTGAACTGATCCTGAGTGAGATGAGCAACAGTTGATGATCAACTGTGATAGACTTGGCTATTCTCAGTGGTGCAATGATCCAAGACACTTCTAAAGAACTCATGATGGAAAATGCTCTCTAAATCCAGGAAAAGAACTGTGGTATACATACTTTTTCAACCTTTGTGTTTTTATTTTTTGAGGTGTGTACCTTTTGTTCTGATTCTTCCTTCACAACCTGACTAATGCAGAGATATGTTTAATGTAATTGTACATATATAACCTATATCAGATTGCTTTCTGTCTGGGGAAGGGGGAAGAGAGGGAGGAAGAAACAAATTTGGAACTAAAAATCTTATGGAAACAAATGTTGAAACCCAGTTTTACATGTAACTGGAAAATTAACAAAATACTTTTATGATAAAAAAAAGGTTTTTTTAAGGTTTACAATTTTGCCCTCCCCAAGATGGTGTGATGAGTAAAATCTATTTTACTCTATTATTCTTGTCCCAAGTGTAGAGAAAACTAGCTAGGGTTTACTTAAAAATTAGAAGCTTTAGCACCAAGTTTGACATTAAGCATTAGTAAAAAGAGAACACCTGGGTGAGAAAGTCAAGAAAAGGCCTATCTAACCCAGAGTTCTCAATTCTTCCATCACCAGCCTGTTCTCCCAAGGAGGGGCAGTCCTTCCACCCTGCTTCAAGCTTATTGGTTCACTGGACTTGAGGTTAAGTGTTGAGATTAGGGTCTACAGCTTCTGAGAAAAATACCCTCTTATGGGCCAGGCAGGTGTGGTTTCAATTGAATTAACTTTTTAATTAACACAATTAAGTCAGTTAATCTCAGTCAATCCAATCAATCCCGGGCCTTTGGGCATTGGTAAAGCCCATTATTTTCTTACTTATGATTGCTTATGGAAAGCAATCAAATATAGGTTACCTAGAGACCATCAAGTGATAATAATCAGTCATGTTGTCAAAGGAGAATCTGAAGAAAATGGAAACACCACAGGAAAGGAAAAAAGAGCAACTGTTAAAGTGAACAAGTATACTTTGATCTGCATGATAATTCCATGGCTCTGTTTTTAGAAATGGAGAGCATTTTCCATCCTCAGTCTTTTGGAATTGGCTTGAATCATGGAATTGCTTAGAAGAGTTTTTCATAAGTGAACATCATTACAATATTGTGGTTACTGTGTACAATGTTGTCCTAGTTCTGCTCACTTCACTCAGCATCAGTTCATAGGTGCATTTTCCCAAATTCCCTTTATTGGTTTATGATATGACCCTTTATACCTAAATCATGTACAGGGTGAGAGGTGTAGCCAAGTTGGATCTCAAATCCTGTTTAAACAAAACAAACCAAAACAGCAGGAATCTCCCAAACAATCTGAGATTGGCTAAGTGGTTGAGTGGAACTGGAACGGATTAGGTAGTTAATATAATGTTTGAGAAAGACAAAGGTTTGGAGGCAAGACCTCACTACTGGATGAAAACAGAAACTAGGCCTCTCCTTTACATCCTACCCTGCCCCCCAGCCCCATTCACCCATTCTCTTGATTTTTTTTTTTTGGTGGGGGAATGAGGGTTAAGTGACTTGTCCAGGGTCACACAGCTAGTAAGTGTCAAGTGTCTGAGGCCAGATTTGAACTCAGGTCCTCCTGATTCTATGGCCAGTGATTTATCCACTATACCACCTAGCTGCCCCCCATTCTCTTTTTTTTTTTTTTTTAGGCAATGGGGGTTAAGTGACTTGCCCATGGTCACACAGCTAGTAAGTGTCAAGTGTCTAAGGCCGGATTTGAACTCAGGTACTCCTGAATCCAGGGCCGGTGCTTTAACCACTGCGCCACCTAGCTGCCCCCCCCCATTCTCTTGATATTCTTGACTGGTTGTTCTTGCAGTTGAAATTTGTTATCTTCCCCTCCCTCCCCCCAAACTATATAGATGATTCTTGGGTAGTTGGATATCAAGTAAAGGCACTGAATATGGAAATGAATTTTGGAAGAATAGTCTTTTTTTTTTTAGATTGGGTAGACCTATCCTTGAGTGATTAAGATCAATCCAAATGTATTCATTCAAAAAAAGAAAAGAATTGATCTCTCAATCTCTTCCTGCCAAGCTTTGTTGATCCTCTACAGACAGGATGATGTAATTGGGTTTGTTTTCTGTCCTGCAACTCTGCCAAAATTCATTCCATTTCAAAGGAGATGTCAGTTCATTCTCTAGGGTGCTCTAAACATACTATTTGCATTCAATTTTTAAAAAAATTTAAATTTTTATTTTTTTTGCAGGGCAATGAGGGTTAAAGTGACTTGCCCAGGGTCACAAGCTAGTAAATGTCAAGTATCTGAGGCTGGATTTGAACTCAGGTCCTCCTGAATCCACAGCCAGTGCTCTATCTGCTTTGCCACTTTGATGCCTCAAACATATCATTTGCAAAGAATGATGGTTTTGTTCCCTCACTGCCTGTGCTAATATTTCTTACATCCCATCTGGCCTGGTCATATATGCACATGATCTTTTGTTAGTTTGCTCACATCTCCTCAGTTGTATTTATAATTTTTGCATCCTTACTTCTTCATTCAGAAAAATGGTCCATAGTTTCCTTTTTCTGGCTGGCCCCTTCCTGCTTTAGCTATTTAAACAATAGTTATGTGCTAGAAAAATCTGGGAGGACTCCTGAACAACCCTCCCTCAGTTGCAGTTTATTGTGTGCTGTTGGAATTAATTTTTCTTTCAGTGTTTGGTGGAAGGAATCTGCTAGCCTATCACATTGGTCCTGGGTTGTTTTCTTTGCGGGGAAGGGGGAGTTTTCTTCCTTTGGGTTTTTTTTTTTCTGTTTCATCAGAGGGAACTCTCCAATGGCTTAATTTGTTTCTCTTTTCTAAGTTAGGATTCTTTATCGTATCTCCTCTTCCTCTGGCTAATTTCTCTTAAATTTCACCATTGTGGGGGAAACAGGTGGGGATTTGGGGTCTTTAAAGAATTACACCCTCTTGCACACAAATCCAGTTAAAATAAAATAAGAGTTTATTTAGGGGCTAGGGCAACTAAACCAAAAGAGAAATCTTTTTATATACCTCAGGGGCCCATAACATAACATTCATCCATTTCATGGAGATCTTTCATTTTACTTGCAATTAGTTGAACCCCAAAAGCCCCAATTGTCTTACTGTCTTCTTGATCATTTGTGCATTCACCCTGTTCATTTTGTCATTGGGTCCTCTTTTTTCTGTACTTTGAATCCAATCAGCTAATGACCTATCTCTTTCATTAAGTCATGGGGACATGAATGTACTATTGGTAGAGTTGTAAACTGATTCAACCATTTTGTAGAGTAATTTGGAGCTATGCCCAAAAGGATATTAAACCATGCATACCCTTTGACGTAGCAACACCATTCCTAGATCTGCATCCATGATTAACTGGGACTGACAAATATTCTCAGGAGATGCAGAACTCTGAAGGATTTAGGATGAAAAATGCTATCCATCCCCAGAGAATACAGATTGAAACATAGATGTTGGTTTTGTTTTCTGTAAACTTAATTTGGGGGGGGGGCAATGAGGGTTAAGTGACTTGCCCAGGGTCACACAGCTAGTAAGTGTCAAGTGTCCGAGGCTGGATTTGAACTCAGGTCCTCCTGAATCCAGGGCCAGTACTTTATCCACTGCGCCACCTAGCTGCCCCTTAATTTTTCTTTTGAGGGTTTTTTTTTGGTGGGGGTCTGTTTTCTTTCACAACATGATGAGTATGGAAACGTTTTGCATAACTACATATGTATAACTTATACCATTATTTGTCTTCTCAGTGAGGGGGCAGGGCAGGGTGGATGGAGGAAGGGAGAGATTTGCAAATTAAAGTTTTTGCATGTAATTGTGGAAAAATAAATCACTAGATAAATCTCTTAAAATATCTGGGAAAAAAGGAGGAAAAAAGTTTCTCTCCCCTTCCCACCAACTAAAACTAGTTCTTACTCCTTTTATTTCTTGGTTCAGCAGTCACTACTGTTTTGTTTCCCTAAGATTTTTATTGATTTGCTGATTTTTAGGATTTTTGTTTCGGTGTTTCATTGAGGATTTTAAAATTGTTGTTTTTTGAGGTGGTTTTTAGTCGTAAGCCTTCCCAATTCTTGATTTACATTTGTTTTGTGTGTCTGTCTCTGTGTCTGTCCATCTCACCTCCTACTCACATATACACCCCTCTGTAATACTGCTTCAGCCATTAGGTGGCAGCATTGGGTAGAAAAGGCTGCTACCTGGAGTCAAGAAGACTCATCATCCTGGGTTCCAGTCTGGCCTTAGATCTTTATTAACTCTGAAGCCCATGTGAAGTTTCTTAATCCTCTTGGCCTCTATTTCCTTATCTGCAAAATAATTTGGTGGGATTTTTTTGGGGTGGGAGGGGCTGAGGCAATTGGGGTTAAGTGACTTGCCCAAGGTCACACAGCTAGTAAGTGTCAAGTGTCTGAGGCTGGATTTGAACTCAAGTCCTCCTGAATCCAGGGCCAGTGCTGTATCCACTGTGCCACCTAGCTGCTCCTTTACAAAATAATCTGGAAAAAGAAACAATACATTCCTCCAGTACCTTGGCCAAAATAACACCCTTCCATCCAGCAATACCACAGCTAGTTTTAAATCCCAAAGATACCTCCAAAAAGAGAAAAACACCAATGGGTACACAATTATTTATAGCAGTTCTTTTTGTGGTGGCTAAGAATTGGAAATCAGAGAAATGCCCATCCATTGGGGAATGGCTAAAGAAACTGTGGCAGGGGCAGCTAGGTGGCGCAGTGGATAAAGCACCTACCCTGGATTCAGGAGTACCTAAATTCAAATCCGGCCTCAGACACTTGACACATACTAGCTGTGTGACCCTGGGCAAGTCACTTAACCCCCATTGCCCCACAAAAGCAAAAACAAAAGCAAAAACAAAAAAAGAAAAGAAACTGTGGCATAGGATTTTGAGGTAATAGGATTGTGGCATAAGAAATGACAAGCTGGATGACCCATTCCAAAGGAAGAATTAATATTGATGGAATAGACTGAAGCATGCTATTTTTCACTTTCTTTCATTTTTTTCTTTTAATCAAGTTTTCTTGTATGAAGTGAGAGTATGCATTACCCATATCTGTTTGCTTGCCACCTCAGGGAATAGGGAGGAAAAGGAAAGAAAGAGGAACAAAAATTGCCACCCAAAATTATAAATAGAAATGTTTATTAATTTAAAAAAAGAAAACAAACAAACCTTCATTTCTTGATTTTGTTTTTGTTTTGTTTTTTTTAACATGGTTGAATTCTCAGAACCATGAAGGTCTCCTAAGATGACCTGTTTTGTAAGCAGGTCGCTGCAATTCCCTGAGCCTCAGCTTTTCTAAAGCGGCACTGCAGGTACTTGTATCCTAGTAAGCCTTCTTTTCCCCAACCATTTAGGGATCTCTTTCAGGAGGGGTGTGTGTGTGTGTGCGTGCGTGCGTGCGTGCGTGCGTGTGTGTGTGTGTGTGTGTGTGTGTGTGTGTGTGTGTTTGAGTGTCTCTGTCTCTTTATCTTCCCCACACAGACACATACATATAGCCCTCTGTAATACTCTGCCTGAGCCACTGGATGGTAGCACTGGACAGAAAATGCTGGGGCCTGGAGTCAGGAAGACTCATCTTCCTGGGTTCCAGTCTGGCTTCTGATCTTTTCTATGGCTGCAGCCCATGTGAAGTTTCTTAACCCTTTTGGCCTCTATTTCCTTATCTGCAAAATAATCTGGAGAAGGAAACAATACATCAGGCCAGTATTGACTAAGAACACCTCAAATGGGGTCTTACATAGGTGACTGATGAATGAATAGCAGCAGCAGCAATGAAAATTACTTTTCCTGCATCCCTAAGATTTTGGTCACTGTCCAGGTCCAGATGGCCTTTCTTCCTAAACTTCTATGGTCTTCAGGATTTCTTGGACTGTGGTGGTACAGGGTGTGCAAAGCCTGGGGGTGGGGGTGGGGTGGAGGGGGTAGGGGCTGAGAAGGGCTGGAAACTTCTTAAGTGTTTCTTGTGCAGCTTGTGATGCTAGGGTTGCAGAGTCTTAGAAAAGGCTTCAAGAGTGTGTGTGTGGGGGCAGCTAGGTGTCGCAGTGGATAGAGTACCAGCCCTGGAGTCAGGAGTACCTGAGTTCAAATCCGGCCTCAGACACTTAACACTTACTAGCTATGTGACCCTGGGCAAGTCACTTAACCCCAATTGCCTCACTAAAAAAAAAAAAAAAAGGTGTGTGTGTGTGTGTGTGTGTGTGTGTGTGTGAGAGAGAGAGAGAGAGAGAGAGAGAGAGAGAGAGAGAGAGAGAGAGAGAGAGATGAGGCTGGGAATGGATTTCAAAATCCTCATCTGCTCATCTCTTTCCACTAATTACAGGTCAGCAGCTCTCCGAGTCACTAGAAAATTGCCATTGAAGGAGTGAGAGAGAGAGAGACAGACAACCCGGTGGCTATACTGGGACCCAAGGCCCCTTGGCACAGTTAGAAATGCAGAGGTGATACTCTGCTGGGCTATTGTGAAGAAAATTCTCTGTCAAGTTCAAGGTACTATATACAAATTATGATGAACAGGATACTATCAGAAAAACCTGGAAAGAAAGACCCACAGGAACTGAAGCAGAGAGAAATGAACTGTATACAAAATAACAGCATTAGTTTAAGATGATCTTCTAGGAAGCCTGGGGTTATTTTCAGCAAGACAATGATCCAGTATAACTCTGAAGAGTTACATGTAATTTGGAAAATGAAAGTTTAAAAACAAAACAAAAAAAAACCAACAAAGAAATGCAGGGATGAGACTCTTGCCCTCCTGTGATTCTGTCCTGTAACCCTAAGGGGATGAACTCTTCTGCACCAAACCCCGCCCAGCCAAATGAAGTCAGACCCTTCTCGGTCACCGTAGCCGGTACTCGGCGAAGAACTACCCAGGAAGTCCTGAGATGGGGCCTGGGGCGAGGGCGCGGGTCGGCGGCCCTGCCTTTCCTCCGAAAAAGCCTAGGCTTTAGGACACCGGAACCGAATGACACCTCCCCCCCCCCTCCCGGTACCTTAGAACAGGTAAGTAACACCACGAAAGGCTTCAAGAGAGAGAGAGTGTGAGTGTGTGTGTCTCCCCATCCTTTCTGTGCCATTTCCCTCCCGGGTTTTTTCTTCAATATGGTTAATGCTTGACCACTTCACCTGTGATGAAAGGAAGAGACATGAGATCTGTGTGACTGGCCCAAGACCTTATCAGTTATCAGTGTGTGTGTGTCCGTCCTTGGACTTCAGGGATCCTTCTTCTCCTTCTGGTTCTATCCCCATGCTGGGGCACAAACAACAAGGACTGTCTCCCTGCCCTGACCCTCTGCCTTCCAGGTATGGGTGGGTGGGTGGGGCTTGTGAGGTGAGAAATACTTTTCTTTCCTCCTTTTCCTCTCCTTTTCCTTCCTTCCTTTCTTTCCTCCCTCCCTCCCACCCTTCCTTTTTTGAATTTGAAGTCCTTCCCCATATGGCAAGAGATGGGGTAGCTAGCTAGGTGGTGCAGAGGAGTCAGGAGGACCAAATTCAAATGTGACCTCAGACGCACCCCAATTGCCTCACAAAAAAAAAAAAACACAAAACAAAACTGGAAAGCAGTTTAGGAAAAATCAGGTGTAGACCTACATCAGCCAGTAGCCCAAGATCAGGTCAAAATGGGTACATGAGAGGACAGGGTAGGTTGTGGCCGTTCCTCAGGTCGTACATGGAGTGGGTCACGGAGTCTAAGGGTGTGTATCTCGACTCTGTCCAGATAAGGCGCCGGGGAACACAAGTGAAGGAAGTGAAAGGAACCACTCAGTCCCCGAGCAGCAATGCTGCTAAACAGAAGGAAAACAACAAATACTTCAATATAAAGAGAATTTAAAAGTGAAATAGAATGTTATAAAATTATAAACAACAAACCTGGTCCTAACGAAGAGTTAAGAAAATGCATGTTTTTCTTTTGTTGGATTTCTTTCTCCATAGTTTTTTTGGTATCTTGTTTTTATTTTCCTTTAGTTAGAGGGGTGCAGATAAAAAAGACAGAATGACATGTCACTTGGAAGAGACACTGCAGCAAAATGTTAGTCGACACCAGTACAAGACTGTATTAGGAGGATTCCCCAGCCAATGACCACTGTGCAAATACATCCCTCTTTTACAATCCAAGAAGATGAGGCAAACAGAAGTTAAGTAACTTGTCTGAGATCACATGGCTGGTAAATGTCTGAGGTCAGATTTGAACTTGGGTTTTCCTGACTCCAGGCTCAGGAGTGGAACTGTGCCCCATATGATCAGAGGAAGCAAATCCCCAAGTTTCCCATGTCACTAGTAACTCATACTCTCTGAAGAAATGCTTTTTGTTTGCCCAGATCAACAGAAATCAAGCTGATGCTTCAGCGAAGAATCCTTAAGTTTAGCCCAGTTTGGCCCTCATGTTTGACAGTATCTTTGGCACTATATTTCTACACTTTTATAATCTTTGTCTCTCTACCATCTCATTTTCTGCTATGTGTTTTTCATTAGGCTTCTTTTTATCTATCTTTCTGTCAAATTTTACGTCTGTCTCTCTGTGTAGTTCAATTCAATATGTATTTATTAAAACTTATGGGTAAGCTATGGTCTTGTGCTGGTCCCTGATCAAATCAGAACACCAGGTTTAAAATTTTGCCTCAGACCTTTACTAGTTCGGTGACCCTGTGGGTCAAATAATCTGGCAGCCTCAGTTTGCTCATGATAGTACCTGCATCCCAAATGTGTGAATCAAATGAGATAATTGTTAAGCACTTAGCACATAGTAAACACTACATGAATATTACTTATACTTTTTAATATGTGTTGAGAACCACAAAACATTCTCTATATAGCTTCTTTAATCCTTTCCATTTATCTTTCCCTCTTTATCTGTATCCCTCCAGCATATATGTAATTGTTGGGGGGAGATGAGGGTTAAGTGACTTTCCCAAGATCACACCGATAGTAGGTGTCAAGTGTCTCAGGTCACATTTGAACTCAGGTCCTCCTGAATCCAGGGTCAGTGCTTTATCCACTGTGCCACCTAGCTGCCTTGCCCTCCAGCATATTTTAAGCAAGGTACTGTTTCATTTTTCTTTTGTATTCCCAGCTAGATATCTGTAGGCACTTAATTAGTTAATCTTTCTGCTTAGCTTTTTTCTCCACAGAATCTGTTTCTTGCACTATATACTTCTATTGCAGTGTTTCTCAAAGTATGGACTAGGGTTCCCTAAATATTCCTGAGACCATTTCAGGGTCTCAGGGTATAGTTTAATTTCTAACGTAGAAAATATCAACAGATACATTCCTCCTCCCCCCAAATTCTTTGGAGGAACCCTCAATAAATTTTTAAGATTGTAAAGCAGAGAGGGAGACTGAAGGTCAAAAAGAAAAATGTTGCAGTGGGAAAGAGAGATAGATGTATCCTTTTTCAACCATTTATATTTTTTTGTCTACCATGTTTTCCCTAGCTGCTTATCAGTCTCACAATGTTCCTCTCCCTTTCAGCTTCTCTTCATTGTCTATCTCTGTCCATTTCTTTCTTGCCCTTAATGTCTCTCTTCTCTCTGGAGTTTACATTTCTGTACTACATCTATTCTTCTCTTTTATTCTTCAAAATCTCTCTAGAGTGTCTTTTTCTTTCCTTCTAAGGCAGTAGACAGAATAGTACTTGCTTGTGATCATAAGGAAATGATGAACACCTGACAAAATTTAAACTCAGAAATTCAGTTTCCTCAGCTACAAAATGGGTATAACTACATCACAAGAATGTCATGAGGAAAGTATTTTTCAGTCTTTAAATACTACAATATTATTTGTCTTTCCAGATCGATTTCTATTGATAAATGTTTTGTGATCTGGAGTATTCACCTTTCCATCTAATTTGCTTTGTAGTGTCTCCATATTTTTTTTTTTTTTGCAGGGCAATTGGGGTTAAGTGACTTGCTCAGGGTCATACAGCTAATAAGTGTCAAGTGTCTGAGGCGGGATTTGAACTCAGGTACTCCTGAATCCAGGGCCAGTGCTTTATCCACTGGGCCATCTAGCTGCCCCTCCACCTTTATTTTTTACAGATTGTCTGTCTCTTGGGAGTATGATTTTATTTCCATGACTCACTTTTCTAATTTTTTTCTTTAATCTTCAAGAGGGTTTAGGGGTTTCCCAGAAGCCCAGGTGAAATTCAGGATGTGAGAGAAAATCAGGGAATTAAAAGTCAGGTAATTGGGGGCAGCTAGGTGGCACAGTGGATTAAAGCTCCTGGATTCAGGAAGACCTGAGTTCGAATCTGGCCCCAGACACTTGACGCTAACTAGCTGTGTGATCCTGGGCAAGTCACTTAACCCTTATTGCCCTGCAAAAAAAAAAAAGTCAGGTAATCAAAGAAGATCAAGCAATTAATCCCAGGGGAAATTAAAATAATAAAGAAATATAGAAGATAAAAAGTAAGGAACATTGGAAGGACTTGGGGAATGGCTTAGGGACCCGTCCAAGAAGGCCAATAAGAATTAGTAGATCCTGACAGTACAGAAAAGAACCAGGGGTCTTGGAAAAATATCAGGGAGGCAGAGGAACTCAGTTTAGGACAGAAGAGATTTTTGGGGGGGAGGGGGGCTGAGGCAGTTGGGGTTAAGTGACTTGCCCAGGGTCACACAGCCTGTAAGTGTTAAGTGTCTGAGTTCAGATTTGAACTCAGGTCCTCCTGACTCCAGGACTGGTGCTCTATCCACTGCGACACCTAGCTGCTCCTCAGAAGAGATTTAAAAACAAATAAAAACCTTTGTTATTTAGAGTTCAGATTTTATGCCTCCTTCCCTCCTCACTGCATGTACAATTATGTAAAACATTACCGTATTAAGTAATTTTGTATAAGAAAACTTGAATAAAAGAAAAAATGAAACACTGAAAAATAGCAAGCTTCAGTGTGTTCCATCAATATCAGTTCTTTCTTTGGAGGTGAATAGTATGCTTCATCATTAGTCCTCTGAGATTGTATTGGGTCATTGTATTGTTGAGTATAATTAAGTCAGTTCTTCAGACAATATTGCTGTCTCTGTGCATAATATTCTTTTGGTTCCTGTTTGTCATTTCTTACAGCACAATAATATTAAATCACCATCATATACCACAGTTTGTTTAGTCATTTTCTAATTGAAGTGAATTCCTTTTATTTCTAATTCTTAGCCAGCACAAAAAGAACTGATATAAGTATTTTTGTACAAATAGGTCTTTTCCTCTTTTGGGGTATGTCTGTGGGATATAAACCTAACAGTGGTATTGCTGGATCAAAGGGTATGCTCAGTTCTATAGCCCTTTGGGCTATAGTTTCAAATTGCTTTCCAGAATGTTTTGATCTTTTCACAACCCCACCAACAGTGGATTAGCATCCCATCTTTCCCACATCCCCTCCAACATCTAATACTTTTCATTTTTGTTATATTTGCCACTTGATAGATGTGGGGTGATACCTCAGAGTTGTTTTAATTTGCATTTCTCTGATCAATAGTGATTTAGAGTATTTGTTCCTATGATAATAGATAGCTTTGATTTCTTTGTCTCTGAACTGCCTGTTCATATCCGTTGACTGTTTATCAATTGGGGAATGACTTGTAGTTTTATAAATTTGACTCAGTTCTCTATTATGTATTTGAAATAATTGTTTCAAAAAATCTTTCCCAGTTTTCTGCTTCCCTTGTGATCTTGGTTCCGTTATTTTTGTTTGTGCAAAAGCTTTTTAATTTGATATAATCAAAATGATCTATTTTATGTGTTGCTTTGCTCTCTATATCTTCTTTGGTCCCAGATTCTTCCTTTGCTTATAAATCTGACAAATTATTTCATGCTCTCTTAATTAGCTTATGGTATCATCCTTTATGTAAATCAAGCACCCATTTTGACCTTATTTTCATATACAGTGTGAGATGGTCTATTCCTAGTTTCTACCATACTCTTTTCCATTTTTCCCAGCAGTTTTTGGCATATAATGAGTTTTTGTTCCAAAATCTTGGATATTTGGGTTTATCATATACTAGATTACTATAATTTCTGGCTACTCTATTCCACGGGTCTACCTCTATTTCTTTTTTTAAATATTTTTTTATTTTGGGCAGTGAGGGTAAAGTGACTTGCCCAGGGTCACACAGCTTGTGTCAAGTGTCTGAGGCCGGATTTGAACTCAGGTCCTTTTGAATCCAGGGCCAGTGCTTAAATTAATCCATTGCACCACCTTGCTGCCCCCCCTATTTCTTAGCCAGTACTAGATTGTTTTGATAATTACCAGTTTGAGATCTGGTACTGCTGGACTACCTTTTGTAATTTTTTTTCAAAGATTCCCATGATACTGAACTTTCGTTTTTCCAGATGAATTTTAAGAACAGATTTCTTATAATCTGAAATCCTCGACTTCCTAAACTCCCCTGTAAAGTTCTCTGCCACTTATTCTGACCTCTCATAGCCAAAGAGGCAGGAGCCAGTCCCCAGTGTCTGCTTCCTGCTTCAATCTTCACCTCCCAGAAATGGGAGGTTCTTCAAGCTGATTGGCTAGTGTCATTCAAATTCATTAAGTACCCTTAAGTACTAACCAGATGTGTTTAACTAGACTTCAGCCAGTAATCCATTCAGCAGTCCAATTCAATCAGTTTAATCTCCTGGTGGGCTTCTGAGTATCTGCTAAATCTCATCTATCACATTCCATTATCTTGACACAATTTTATGTTATCCATAGTTAGACAGCTCTAATTCAAAATGTTTAAAATAGAACAGATTTTTCCTTAAACTGACTTGTCTTTTTAATTTTTAATCTTGGAGATGTCACCAACCTTTCCTTCACCCAGATTCACAATCTCTCGAATCCTCATTTTCTTCACTAACTCAATAAATCTCACCATTTTTCCTCCTGCAACATTTCATTGTCCCTTTACCTCTAATTATATGATTAAAGGTGAGGATGCTTACCTATCACTTGCACTATTCCTTTTCTATATAGGGCATGGCACACAAACTCAAATGCAGAAAAGGCTTTTGACAAAAAAAAACCTCCCTATTAAACACAACAGGGAAATAGGATGATATATGGAACATTCCTTAAAATGATAAGTAGTATCTGTTGAAAACAATCAGCAAGCATTTTACATATATATATATTTTCTGGAACTAAGTTAGAGGTCTTCCTAGTAAAATCAAGGGTGAAGCAAGGAGGTCTGTTATCACCATTATTTAATATTGTACTAGAAATGCTGCCTATAGCAATAAGACAAAAAAAAAGAAATTGAAAGAATTAAAATAGACAATAAGGAAATAAAATTGTAGGTATGATATTATATATAGAGAATCCTGGAGAATCAATTAAAAATCACTTAGGAATAATTAACAATGTTAGCAAAATGGCAGGACATAAATTAGCCCATCTAAATCATCAGCATTTCTTAACAAAGTCCAGCAGGAGGAGATAGAAAGATGTTCCAATGTAAAATTCTAATATAAAAAGTCTTTGTGCCAAAACTAACTTTTCATACAAATAAGGTCTAGCTATACAATTAGAGAAATATTAACTGTTCATTCGTAGGCTAAGACAACACAATAAAAATTACAATCCTGAAGTAATTTATTCAGTGCCATATCAGTCCAACTACTAAAACTTTGTAGAGCTAGAAAAAATAAAACTCATCTGGAAGAATAAAAGATTAAGAATATCAAGGGAGTCAATGAAAAAATGTAAAGGCAGGTGATTTAGCAATATCAAATCTCAGATTTACAAAGTAGTCATCTGACCTTGGCTAAACAAAGTGGTGAATCAGTGGAATATATGCAGTACACTTAAGTAAATGGCCATAGTAATCTAGTATTTTGTAAAGCCCCAAACTCCAATTTCCTGACAAAAATTACTGGGAAATTAGAAAGCAGTTTGGTCAAAACTCTCATACATATGTAGTGATATGCCAAGATAAGGTCAAAATGGGTACATAATTTAGACATAAAGGTTGATATAAACAAATCAGGGAAGCATGGAAATTTTTATTTTTCTGATATTTTGAAAAGGGAAGAATTTATGACCAAAAAAGACAGAAAAAATTGGGGGAGGTAAAAATAGGTAACTTAGATTATTTTACATTTGTACAAACAAAGATTGCCAAGACTATAAGAAAGACTGCCAAGATTATAAGAAAAGCACAAAGGTGGGGGAAAATTTACAGCTATTTTCTCTGATAAAAGCCTCATTTCTCAAATATGTGACAGAATCATTTATGAGCATAAGCATACAAGTCATTCATGAGTTACTAAATAGTGAAAAGATATTAACAGGAAAGTTTTCAGAAGAAGAAATCAGTTATCTATAGTCATATGAAAAAATCCTCTAAGCGATGATTTATCAGAGAAATGCAAATTAAAACAACTGCAATGCCTGTGAAAATTAAAAGAAAGGTTTTATTAAACAGGGAAGAAAACTTGACATGATCATGGGTGCTATCTAGCCTATTGCTGAATAGGATGCTAGACAACAGATTACAAGGGTTTATATAATAGTTTAAAAAAAGGCAGGTAAGGAATTTGGAGGAAAAGGTAGACTTACAAAGAAATAAGTCAGTGGCTCACATTCCCAAGTGAAGAGGGGAGGAATTCCAGGGGTCAAGGATGTGGCTTTTGATACACAAATCAGAAAGCATCCTTGGTGATAATATAGTTCAAGGCCTTATTAGGAGATGTCTTGATAAAAAGATTTCCCTCCAACCCCTGCCCCTTTTCCCAAGTCTTTAAAAAAAAACTGATTAAATTCTTCAAAAACAAAACCAAAGGTTTTGGAGTCCTCGTGACTCCAAGGCTGGTGCTCTATCCACTGCACCACCTAGCTGCCCCTCTGATTCAGTTTTAATAATTAATAGGATAATGGTTTGGTCCCATAAACTAAATAATCCAATTATTTTTGCATCTTTAAAAAACCATTTGAGGACTTCATTTAAACACAATAATATATAATTAGAAACAGACAGATGACAAAGCCAGATACTCATCTACTTCAGTTGTTTAAAATATAGAAAAGATTAGAATTCCTCTGCTAAATAGTTTTAAATCTTATATGTGCATCTCATTATAGTAATTCAGATATTTCTGTATTAACTTAAAGATGAAGGTCCAATATTGTGTTCATACTGATTACATGACATGATTATAGATTTTTTTTTTACAGTTTTGTGAAGCTATGCTTATGTACTCTGATGTACTGTCCACCTTCTTTCTGTTCCTCAGTTCTCTAGGTTTGTTTGTTTGTTTTTTGGTTACTTGTTTTTTTTTTTTGGTGAGGCATTTGGGGTTAAGTGAGTTGCCCAGGGTCACACAGCTAGAAAGGGTTAAGTGTCTGAGACTGAATTTGAACTCAGATCCTCCTGAATCCAGGGCCAGTGCTCTATCCACTGAGTCACCTAGCTGTCCCTAGAATTTTTTTTGATGATAGAATTTTGATATTAAAAAAAGGACAAAAACCCAGGAATTAATTCTTCCCTTAATTCCATGTCAAATACAGGGAGAAGTTATATAGATAGCCAATTGCAGTGGGTCAGCCTTAAAATCAGCCAGGTAGGATACTTTCCATTCCATGTGTCATATTGGGGAAATTGACTCAGGAGAATCCAGCCTCAACTTTTGTCAAAAGTCATTCTCTGGGGCAGCTAGGTGGCGCAGTGGATAGAGTACCAGCCCTGGAGTCAGGAGGACGTGAGTTCAAATGTGGCCTCAGACTAGCTGTGTGACCTTGGGCAAGTCACTTAACCCCATTTGCCTCACCCTCTCCCCCAAAAAAGAAAACAAAAGTCATTCTCTAAGCGTTTCCCTGAGAACACCTTTACACATAAAACCTCAAAGGGTTGTTGGCATCATAGCTTATTGGCTCATTGACTGTATGTGGAGTCAGCCTCAGAATAATATGTTAATAGTCCATAAGGTCTTAAATAGCAAGTTCCAGTAATCAGAGAGGTGAATTCACCTCTCAAAGATCATATATTCTAGATAACAGACATGGATTATAGTCCCACATTGGTAACAGTAAAATTCATTACAGGAAAATCATATCTTGATATAACTAGTACTTATGCTAAGTAGATGCTTTTTCATCCCTAAATACAATATTATGCAAATGAGGGTCACACAGCTAGTAAGTGTCACGTGTCTAAGGCCGGATTTGAACTCAGGTCCTATACTCAGGGCCAGTTCTTTACCCACTGCACCACCTAGCTGCCTCCATGAGGTATGTTTATAATCCCAAATTATATATACATTTGGAACAGATTAGACAATGTTTCATATAAAGCATATTGTAAAAACATGTTCAGTTGTAAGCCATATAAACATAGGCTACTCCCATCAGAATCCTTTCAAACAATGGTGACTATTAGTTCACTTCTTTTCTGAATTACTATAATGAAATGGAGGTATTATATTTAAGCAGTTTAGTCTGGAAATTCCAGTCCTTTCTATATTTTAAACAACTGAAGTGGATGAGTATCTGGCTTTGTCATCTATCTGTTACTAGTTACATATTTTTGTGTATAAAATAAGGTCCTCAAATATTTTTTCCATGGAAAACCAGATTTGGTTTAAGATTAGAAAAAGTATATATAACAAGGACATATATTGTCACCTTATTTATTTAACTTATATTCAGAATACATCATGTAAGATGCCAGGCTGGATGAATCAAAAGCTAGAATTAAGGTTGCAGAGAGAATGGCAACAATTTTAGTTATGTAGATGATACCACAGAAAGTCTTTTACTCTCATCAAGAGGAAAATGTAAAAGCTGGCTTGAATCTTAACATTAAAAAAAAGCACAAGATGTTGGCATTTTGTCCCATCACTTACTGGCAAGAAGAGAAAGAAAATCAGTGTCTGATTTTATATTCTTGGACTCAAACTGCAGACAATGACTGCAGCCATGAAATTGAGAGAAGCTTGCTTTAAACAAAAACTATGACACATCTGGACTTCTTACTAAAACGAAGAGCTCACCTTGTTGGCAAAGGTCTATGTTGTCAAAGCCATGTTTTTTCTAATAACAATATATGGTTGTGAGAGTTGGACTACAGGGAGAGCTGAGGTGGATAAGCTATATGGACAGATTATGTAATGGAAACAATGAACTTGAATTTGAACAGACTTCAAGATCTAACAGAGGATAGAAGAGCCTGGCATGCTATGGTCCGTGGGGTCACAAAGAGCCACACATGGCTGAACAAAACTGAATGAGTGTTGGTTGGGGACTTATTGAACAATTTATGGTATATGATTGTGATGGAATGCTGTTGTGCTATAAGAAATGACTTGAGGGGGCAGCTGGGTGGTGAAGTGGATAAGGCACCAGCCCTGGATTCAGGAGGACCTGAGTTCAAATGTGGCCTCAGACACTTGACACTTACTAGCTGTGTGACTCTGGGCAAGTCACTTAACCCTCATTGCCCTGCATAAAAAAAGGGAAAGAAATGACGAAGGAAAGTTTCAGAAAAACTGGGGAACTGATGCAAAAGTGAAGTGAGAAACAGTAGTGGACAGTGATGTTAATGATTCAATCCTTTCAACAATACAGTTTGAAGGAAACTTTTTGGCTTCTTTTTCTTGGGGGTTTTTTAGTCTTTCCCTTTTTTTTTTCTTTTTTTTTTTTAGTAAGGCAATTGGGGTTAAGTGACTTGCCCAGGGTCACACAGCTAGTAAGTATTAACTGTATGAGGTCGGATTTGAACTCAGGTACTCCTGAATCCAGGGCCTGTGCTCTATCCACTGCACCATCTAGCTGCCCCCTAGTCTTTTCTTTTGCAACATGACTAATACGGAAATGTTTTGCATGACTGCACACATACAGTCTATATTAAATCATGTTCTCTAGGAGGGAGAAAGGTAAAGAGGAAAGAGAATTTAGAACTTGTAATTTAAAAAAACTGTTGAAATTGTTTTTAACTAAAAATAACAAAAATAGATGCTATACATTTCAGCGCATCCATATTAATGACTGATATATTAATTTGTTGTGTCAGTACCTTTTTTTTTTTTTTGCATGGCAATGAGGGCTAAGTGACTTGCCCAGGGTCACACAGCTAGTAAATACCTTTTACCATAAAATAGTTTCTCTTTATCTCTTAGGTCTGTTTTTGTGGTTGCTTTATCTGACATGATTCTTGTTATCTCCCCCTTTTTAATTTCAGCTGAAACATAAGTGATTTTTACTCTTGCCCCTTGTTTTAATTCTTCACAAATCTTTATGATTCAAGTATGTATCTTCTAAACATGTTTTTGATTCTACTTTATAATCCATTCTGATTCATTATTATATTTTATATTTTATGTTTGTATTTTATACCACTTACCAGCCATTTTATACCATTATCAGCCTTCAACTTAATCTGCTAAATCTTGTTACTTATACCCTTTCAACCTATCACTAATTCATCCTTTTCTACCCTCATAAAGTCAATACCTTAGTTCAATCTTAATTGACCTTTCTGATTCTATCCTCTCCCTCTTCAGTCTATTCTTCAAAAATTGCCAAATTGATAGTACTAAAACATGTCTGACCCTGCCAAAAGATTCAGTGGGTTCCATTGTCTTTAAGCAAAATTATAACTCATCTTGGCATTTAAAAATCTTCAGAAACCTAGTTCTAGACTAACCCTAACAAGCCCATAACAAACAGCTAAAATATCTTTGCTGGTCACCTTTCATAACATCATAATATTGGTACTTTTAAAAAACGAAAGACAAATGGCATTTACAACATTTATCTGGAACCTTTCAAGGATTCTTGCTAGTTGCTATCTTTAAGAGGTCTTTCCTGAGTTCTCAGTTATTAGTTCTTCCATAAAAGGCTTTGTATTTATACTGAAAACTGTTTACTTAATCTTCTTTTAAAATGTATGATAGAGGGGGCAGCTAGGTGGTGCAGTGGATAAAGCACTGACCCTGGATTCAGGAGTACCTGAGTTCAAATCTGACCTCAGACACTTGACACTAGCAGTGTGACCTGGGCAAAAAAAAAAAAAGTTTGATAGATTAGATTAGCTAAAATTGGTAATAAAAGGAAAATGACAGTCTCAAAGGACTAATGATAAAGCATGCTATCCACCTCCAGATGAATAAACATCTTTCTGAGTATATTTAATTTGGCTTGTTTTTTTATCTAATCATACAGCAGTAGAGCTCATGTTAATCCATGTTTTTAAAAGGTTATTGTAGGGGCAGCTAGATGGCGCAGTGGATAGAGCACCGACCCTGGAGTCAGGAGTACTTGAGTTTAAATCCGGCCTCAGACACTAAACACTTACTAGCTGTGTGACCCTGGGCAAGTCACAATTGCCTCACTAAAAAAAACAAAAAAAATTATATTATTCATGATAGCAACTGCCCTTCCCTTTCAATAAACATTATATCAACTCAGAAACTTATAACCATAAATGACTCATTTAAATCCAAACCAAAAAGGTTATAAAATCAATATTTGTGATCCTCCAACAACTAATTAATATAATTTAAAAAATATTGTATTGACAGAAAATGAGGCTAAATAAAGCAGACAAGGATATTATGATGAATTTATATTATTTCACATGCAGATTCAACAGTAATACCATTTCGGTGTCATCCTTCTCAAATATCTCATTTTTAGTGGCTACACTTCAGAAAGAACCAACCATCCTCCAACTCTAAAATTTTTTAATATTCTCACTGAAAACCACAAAGATCCAATTGTTGAGTCAAACAGTATTACAGAACAAAAAAAAATTAGATGAAATTCCTGGAAAAGATTTTTCGATAGGTTTTAAGATTTGGGCAATTATTAAGGACATATTATGACATAGTGATGTCTGTCAAAGATGACTCTTGTAAAAGGAAAGTGCAGTGAAACCTTTGAGAAAAAGTATAAAAGTGAAAGATAATAAACCAGTAAATGGTATATATTATATGCAAAAGTTTTTATGTCTGTTTAACAAGCCTGCAGAGACATTCAGTGTTCACTTTTTCACACTTAGCAACTGACATATCTGTCATAAATAATGGATAAATAACACTTAGCAGTCTTTAAAAAATAAAAATGTAGTTCAAACTGAAAGATAAAAACATTGATTTTCTGCTATCCTAAAAAAATAAGCTAGTTTTAATGTTTGAAGAAAATTTACAAAGTAAAAAGATTTTCAGAAGTAATTTACATGTAGAATTCAAAGAAATGTCAGTGTCTGCTTTTCAAAGTAATTGGGGTATTAACTAAAAGTATATCTAAAAGATATAATTTTTTCCTCATTATGTATTAGAACTTTTGAATATATCATAACCATCTGATTTATGGATTAATATCAGAAAATTCACTATTCTGATTACCTTAAAAGTCAATTTATATGGATTCAATTACCTCCTTATCTATGTATATTAAATATTAATACAGCTCATAATTATGTTTATATAAGAATGTGCAGAGAAATTCATGTTCCTCTGTATTTGAATGCAGTGAAATTTCACAATTAAACTGATGTCAGTTTGTTATATTCAAATGTAATAGCTTCATGAAATAAAAACTAACCCCAAGTCAGGAAGACCTAAGTTCAAGTTGCTCCATTCTAAGGAAATCAAGATATAATGCAGACACAGCAAAAATGTTTTGTAGTTTGGGAATGGGAGGGTGGATACTTTTTGAGATATAAATTTTCAGGGGGCAGCCAGGTGGTGCAGTGGATAAAGCACCCCCCCCCCCTGGATTCAGCAGGACCTGAGTTCAAATGTGGTCTCAGACACTTGACACTCACTAGTTGTGTGATCTTGGGCAAGTCACTTTGCCAAACACACAAAACCCCAAGATATAAAACTTCATTTATGATTGCTTATCTCCACAAATTGAGAATTTTTAATATATTTTATGGGAACATTTTAGATTTTTAAGATTAAAACTACTTACACATACTTACTTAGGTATTCAGTAGATAAGCCATAGGGTAGTTAAGTGGGTAACAAATCAGGAAGAGCTCATTTGCCAAGTGCCAAGCTGAGCCTGCTTTTGTCCAGTAGTAGTACAAAGTAGGCACTATAACAGTAGTAGGTGTAAAACATTCTAATTCAGTATGATTTATTTAGTACAAAAAAACTATTCCTTGAGGTTATCACTGATTTTGGAATCCTGATGTTGAAATTTGACAGTTTTCAAATAAATCAATCTTGACTTGAGGATTTTAAAGTTTTTTAATCAATGAAAAAATAATTACTATAATGAGATGCTGAATAATATTAGCTTCCCAGTTTTAAAAATAAACTTTAATGTTTCGTTTCAAATAAGTTGTTTTAAAGCTTAAATAAGCTGTTTGAAATAGGCTAATCAAACTTATCTTACCTTTTAACATTTTAGTTCAGCAGATTTTCAGTATGTAATTTTACCACATGATTCAGTTTCCTATGAATTCAGAACTTAGGTTCCTATCCTACTAAGTAGAGGTCATATCAGAGAAGCTACTCACACAGTATTAGCACAATTAAGCAAATGTATGGTGCTTTTCACTAAGATCCTGAACAAAAGATAAAATGTTAAACTGTCTAAAATAATGTACCATATATTAAAGAAAGTTGAAATTAACCAACAGATTTAGACCATCCATTCTATTTGACTATTTAACACATTTTGACATATTCCTTCCCCCTGGGGCAATGAAGGTTAAATGACTTGCCCAAGATCACATAGCTATTAAGTGTCAAGTGTCTAACGCCACATTTAAACTCAGGTCCTCCCGAATCCATGGCCAGTGCTTTATCCACTGTACCACCTAGCTGCCCCCGCACATGTTCTTTAAGAGATCAGGTTTAAATTCATTTCCTATCAATACTTTCTAATGTATCATCATTTTGGTTTTTTATTGAAACTAATAAATTTTAATTTTGTACATTAGCCCAGTGCTAATACATACATAAAATGACTAAAACCTATCAAACTAAATATAAACCAATGTTAATTTAGTGTTAATGATTTGAAATTAGGGAAACCTTATCACTAGAGCATTATTTGTAATATTTTTCATGACAAATTTAATTTTGAATCAGTAGTTCCCCCAAATATCTTCCTGGTCTGCTAAAAATCCTACAATAAGAACATGACTTTTATGTAATTTAAAAAATTTGCCATTAAATCTCAAGCTTATAAGAAACAATTTAAAAATGTTAATACTGTTTATTTAGTTTGGAAAACATTTTAGCATTCTAAACATACAAAAAAAAATCAACAAAATGTTCCAAAGTATTAGGTACAGAATGTTTTAACTTCCATTGCTGCATTGTCCCTTTAGTTTTTTTTTTAAGTTTCCATTTAAAAAGACAGTATTTAACAACCACAACCAAAAAACCACTTTTCATGCCAGTTGAAACCCTACCCCCTTGCCACATCTAAGAATGGGAGCAGACTGCTATTTCACTATATACAGAATGACAACTTTAAACTAGATGGACAGTTGTATAAAGCTACTCTAACAGTGCATGCTTTGGGCCATGGCACCTAATGAAAGATCAAAATTTTTCCTTTCTAAGGTGTCATAATTCCAAATATTTATGAGAATTTGTCTAGTACATATAAATACAAACACACACAATATGTGTGTGTGTGTGTGTGTGTGTATACTTAAACGTGGATACATGTTTATATGGGTATGTGGAGATATGTACATACCCCCTCCCCTCTAGATATAAAGAGAGAGTGTAAGTTTACAACTTGGGATTTCTAACCAGTAATCATAATTATCACACACAAAAGCCTGTAACTTTTAAAAATGCTTTGTTATAGCAACGGCAAAGTGCACAGAGAGAGGAAAACACTAAATTTCCTTTTTAAAATGTTTGGAAATATGTACAACTTTGATACAGTTTCAAGGTGCTCATAACACCTATATCCATGACACATAAGCCAGGTAAAATGTCAGTTTTAAAAGTTAAATGCTACAAATGCAGTAGACACCGTATCAATAAAGACGCTTTAGTGTTTCCCTAACTCTATGATTTAAGACAAATATATAGTTTTATTCATCGTCATCTTCCTCATCTTCCTCATCTTCCTCTTCTTCTTCCTCGTCTTCCTCCTCTACCTTTTTCCTGGAAGCTTTAGCTGTTCCCTTTGCACTATCAAACTTTCCTTTGGATTTATAATCAGCCACATCCTGTATGAGAAGCAATTAGAGAATTATGTGTCAAATAACTATGTGGAAGAAGATGTGAACTAGATACATAATGTTTCTTTGAAGAATTAAAATGTCTGAACTAAAAATGCCTTTTTCCCTTGGGAAAATATGAAATCACACTCAAGTTAAGATTAAGATTTTTTTTTTAAGATGAGGGAAACTAGGCCGTGGTATTGGTAGGGAATAAATCATCGGACAGATTAGTGACCAGAGAAACTGGAAAAGAAATAGATTGGAGATGCAGAACAGACTGAGAAAGAGACTTGCCCACAGTATTATGTTCCTGGCTATGGAGGCCCTGGACAGTGTAAAAAGACAGGAAAACTTTAGAGGCAGCATGCTTCAAAGCATCTATCCTATCCCAGCCTGTGGAGGAATAACCAGGGCAAACACCCCTGTACAAAAGGAAAACTACTCAATTCTTCTCTGAGCCAACAGAGCTGCCTGATAAAGAAAGAGTTAAGCAACAATCTATCCAGGGCTCAGACCACAGGCAGCAATCGGAGACTGTCCTGAATCAGACCAGTCTGGAGGCACTAAAAGCCTACAAGTTCCTAGCTTATCCCTGAGATCCTGGAACAACACCTCTTAGAACCTAAGGGCAAAATGGAAATGGAAAGACCCTACTGGTTATTTCATAAAAGAAATTCCAAAAACACATGATTTATCAGCTACCATTATAAAGGAGCAAAGAGTTTGGAACACAATATTCCAGAAGGCAAAGGATATGGATTTATAGGTAAAATAGTAAGGAATGAAAGGGACTGTTCTTTAGGAAAGAAGTAAAACAGACTCTTAAGTCATGGAAAAAAAAGAAATGTCAAAAGAATAAGAAATGAGCAGTGGATTCAGAAGGGCTTGAGTTCAAATATAAGCCCAGACACTTAACAATAGCTATGTGATCCTGAGCAAGTCACTTAATCCTCATTGCCTCACAAACAAAAAGAATAAGAGATGGAAATCAGATGAATGAAGATGACAGTAGAATGAATTAGAAATTAGATATAATTTAATAGAAACACACTTGAAACAGAAAGACAAAAGGATATAAACCTAAGGGGCTGATGCAAATCTATGCTTGTGAGGTTAAAAAAAAACAACACAGGGTAGTAATCATGATCTCAGGCAAAATAAAAGCAAAAATAGACCTAAGCTAAGTATGTATTAGGTCATAAAAACCTCACAAAAGTACTTGAGAGGATGTTGAAAGTCAATATCATGGATTATTATTTGAAGGAAATGAGCATTTCCCAAAGCATTTGGCATGAAGACCTGGTTAATTGTGATAAACAGATAATCAAATATGATGGTGTTGTCAATAGGAAAGGGAAAGAAAGTTCACTATGAAGTTGGGAAACTAATCAAAGGAAAAAACAGATATATAATAGTAAGAATTAGAAGAAAAGCAGGAAACAAATTCAGTTAAAGTAGTTGGAAATATTAAAATATGAATTAAGTAATTTTTTGGAAAGCAAGTAAGGGTTATGTTATTTGATGGCATTTAACTTACCTTTTCGTATTTTTCCTTCAGTTTTGCTGCCTTATTGTTGTATGGCTGTTTTTCACTATCACTTAGATTATTCCACATCTCACCAAGCTTTTTTGCTACATCCCCAATGGATATCCCAGGGTTTGTAGATTTTATCTTGGGGCGAAATTCTGAACAGAATAGAAAGAAGCCAGACCTTGGAGAAAGTTATAGAACATAATCTTAGTTATTTGACTCCCAACAAAATTTAGGGTTCTCTCTTTTTTTTAAAGGATGGTTCATTAATGGCTTTTAAAAAAATTAAGACATTCATCATTTTAAAGAAAGAACTACTGAAGCAATAATCAAGGATGTTTATCTTTGAAGAATTTTATAAAAGTAACAATAAAAGAGGGATTATATTTTGGGCCAAAATTAAAAAATAAATCCATGAATACACTGGATTTCAGGAGAATTTTTTCTGAGTATAATAAGTCTTAAAGATACAAAATAATTTTTTCTTTTTGAAATTTAGAAATAATGTGTCCATAAGAAATGAAACGGTCTAAATTTTTCTTGAACACAGAAATTTTACTTACGGGGGCCGTTTGGGAGCATTAGGATCCTTTTTTTTTTTCCCTCCTTTAGCGGGTCCATAATCCTTCATCTCCCTGTCATACCGCAACTTATCAGCCTTTGCCATTTCATCAAACTTGGATTTTTCCTTCCCAGACATATTCTTCAATAAAAAAATAAAATATTTAAAAAACAGCATTAATACCACTCTTTTAAAATAAATTTCCTAAATTTAAAGGTATAAGTTATTATGCTTTTTAATAAAAGGAAACTGATAGCTACATATTTTTAAACAGTTTTGTTCACAATAGCTGTTGATTTTTAAAATTAATATGTAAGAAATTTGGTGTGTTGTTTTACATAAAATAGGAGTCACTAAAAATAAACATTGCTTAGCAAGTTTTAAGTAATGATAAGTATACATGCCATATGAATTTAAAATAAAAAGTCTACTTTGTTTTTCCAAGCACTGGACTAATCAAATTATAAGGTTTTATTTTTTAAAAATAAGTGGTGTTTTAAAAAGTTTTTGTGGTTTAGTAATTCTTCAGTCATATTTGATTTTCTGTGATCCCATTTGGATTTTCTTGGAAAAAATACTGACTGGAGTGGGATGTCAGTTACTTTTCACACAGCTAGTAAGTATCTAAGAATTGGAGTCATGAAGATGAGTATTCCTGACTTCAGGCCCAGTATTTTGTCCACTGTGTCACTGAACTGTGTTTTTTTTGAAAAGTCGATTATTATTGTCAGGGTGAAAGAAATTAATAGAAAATAATCATAAGTGTATAGATTTTTTATATCAATAAGATAATTCAATTAATTATAAAGAATTTTACCTTCCATCTTTCTGAACACTTCTTTGAAAATTCTGCAAAATTGACAGGAACTTCAGGATTTTTTTTCTTATGTTCCTCACGGCATGTTTGTACAAAGAAGGCATAAGCAGACATTTTGCCTTTTGGTTTCTTTGGGTCACCTTTGGCCATCTCTAGTGTGTAACTATTTAGAAATAAAGATAATGATAAATGTAGAAGAAACAACATAAAACATATTTGAAGAAAAAAGAAGTTTCTAAGGAATTATAATTGGTTTCATATGGTAGAAAGGGTTTAGTTTTTAGTGTATAATTTTAGCGTAAGATAATTATTTTGACAATAATAAAATGTATACATTCCCTTATTATGTGCCAGTATACAATTATTTATTTAATCCTCACAATAATTCCCATTTCACACATGAATAGAGGCAAGTGCCTGAGCCTAAATGTGAACTCAGGTTTACTTATTTCTTCTCTCAAATAAATGTGATATAACTTAGTAATGTTCAAAGAAGTTTCTGGGTTAATGGTTTTAAGAATAAAAAACTCCCAATGGATTAAAGTTTCTTATTAGTATAAAGTTTTAACAAGAAAGTTTACAGATAAAGAAAACAGTTCATTTAACTTTGCAAATCGGTTTTTTAAACTGAAAATAATTACCTACAAAGCTTTTCCTTTTTGTTTTAGTTGATTTCATAATGGAAAATGTTTTAATAACGTTGTCAGTTTGTTTTTTTTAAAGGAATCCTTTGGTATAAGTCTACTTTATTCAACTTGAATGTATATAAGATATATATATATATACACACAAATATTTAAATATATAATTAATCTTTGTAGCATTAATAATTTTTTGGGGTTACACTGAGAAAGTTGATTAGAATAGGTTAAAATTTTTGTCAATGTTTATATTCTTGTAAAAGCCAATCTTTTATGTTTCAATTAAGTATTTTAATAGGAAATATTTTTTGTTTTCTGTGGTTTTGTATTATTTTGGGGTTGGAGCAAAGGATAAAGAATTTTAAAGGCAAATATTAATCTTCAATGTATTGCTTTATGGCAAGTCGTGCAATGGCCGCGGTGGCTGTTCTGTTTAACTAAAATGGCTTCTCCGTGCTCACACCGCTATTCTTAACAAAGCCACACTCCTCCCCCTAAAAATTGCTGTTTGATGGCTGGAGATAAATTATTTTCAGGACATTTTAAAATTCAGAGATTTGCACTAGGGTTTTTGGGGAGGTTAGTTTTAGGGGCTCTCGTGAAGAAAATCCTGGTTTTATTACTGTACACAACAAAGCCTCCCTTTCAGCCATTTAGAATTCAAGTAAATAAAATAAATTAACTGCAAAGGTGTTTTTTTTAAAGAAAGCATAAAAATGAATTCAACATATAAATATCGTCTAACTTTGGTTATGATAATAGCAAATTTGCAATTAAAACGGTCATTTTAAATTAGAAGGAACACATGGAATTAATCATATTCTTTAGTGTGCATTAACGAATCTGTGCTAAGACTTAATCTTCAATAAATGCAATTGATATTTAAAGAAAAAGTACAGATTTCCATTGATTTGAGTGAATACACAATTCTCTTTCAATTTTCTTAAACAGTTTAACATTCATTTTCAATATATAAAACATTTTTACATAGCTTAAAACGTTATAACAAAGACAGTTTGGACTCATTTTAAAATTCCATATCTTCTTAAAAACTGTCTTGTAAATTGCACTTAACTTTAAAAATATCACTATATTACAATATTTTCGCCAAACCCTAGAGTAGAATAAAATATTTTAGTAAATGTAAGTTCCAGTATTCAAACGAACGAATCTTAAGTTTAGTAAAACAAAATAGCTTAATACAAATTATAGACTTTCATGCAAAAAAAGTGTAAGAAAGCAAACGATAAAGGAGAAAAGGACAATAACGAAAAAAAGAAGGCTGAACAAGGGTGAAAAAAAAAAGGCAAAGGTTTATAAGAGAATACGCGAATGCAGCCAGGAAGCGGGAGTGCGACAGAAGCAGGCGGAGCAAAAACGTACCTGTATTGTTCGCTAGTCTGTATAACGCAAGGCACAACGAGGGGGCTAAAAAAATTCCCTAAACCTCGCGATATCTGATTCCACGAGAGCCTCCTCATTGGCTGGCAGTCACCATGGTTAAAACAGTCTCTTCGAACAACCACTGGCCTCAGCCCACATGCGTATAAAGCAGATGGAGCTGGTGATTGGATAAAATATTAAAAAAACATTTGAATTAAACAACCCGCCAAAAACTGTGATTTAAAAAAAAGTAAACTAAATCTTTGGGAGAAAAACCCTGCAGATATTTGACAAAAACATATTAAGAAACAAAATTAATATTAATTCGAAAATCGAGTTAAGAAAAAATCTACCACAGAATGAAAAATTTTAGTAAGAATATAAGACTATATTCCAAAAGCTACTCCTACAACAAATTAAAAATTAAAACCTCGAATATTCTAATATCTAAACCAAAAGGTAAGACAAACAAAAACCATGCGGTCTTTGTACTTTCAACCAGTCTCTGACCAACAAAATAATATCTATTGAAACATTTGGACAGCCAGGTCTCCGTGGATAGCGTGCTGTACCTGGAATTAGGAGGACCTGAGTTCATATGACATCTCAGAAACTTTCGGACAGTTTGTTTAACCCAATTTGCCTCAGTTTTCTCATCTCTAAAATGAGAAGGAAATGGCACCAAGATCATGTTGCTCCTACCATTGTTATTTAAGGATACTACATTTCCATTTGAACAGTAAATTTGTCACCAGTTTTATGTGCTTTTTTGGGGTGGTGTGACTTGCGCAGGGTCACACAGCTAGTAATTGTCAAGTGTCTGAGGAAGGATTTGAACTCGGGTCCTCATGAATCCAGGGCCTGTGCTTTATACACTGCACCACCTAGCTGCCCCCTTAGATGCTTATTTGGAAAATAAAATTTAATTTAAAAGATTAGTGAAATATTTCAGAAGTAGCTGCCAACAAGATACACACATACACACACAAACATCTGATTGTCACCTCAGGGATGGCGAAGGAGAGGGAGGAAAGGAAGGATAAAAATTGAAACCCAAAACTATAAAGAAAAATGTTTATTATATTCATAAGAAAATTTAAAAAACACACAAACATCTACCCAAGGGTATAAGACTCCTAAATTGTTACTGTACTATCACATAAACAAAACCAATGATAAAAATAGTAATAAATAAAACTCACAAAACAACAACAAAACGATAGATTCTACTCCCTTATTTATTTTTTTTGGTGGGGCAATGAGGGTTAAGTGACTTACCCAGGGTCACACAGTTAGTAAGTGTCAAGTCACTGAAGCCAAATTTGAACTCAGGTCCTGCTGAATCCAGGGGGCTGGGGCTTTGTCCACTATGCCACCTAGCTGCCCCCATCAGCTTCCTTATTTTTAACTTTATGTGTATCTGTTTTTGTTTCCTGTAAATAACATGTTGTTGGACTCTGGTTTCTAATTTATTATGCAATCCTCTTCCATTTTATGGTTTTTTTAATCACATTCACAGTTATGATTGCTAACCATATTTCCCTCCATCCTATTCTCTTATACAATCAAGCATCTTCTTGATACTCTCTTATTTATAGGTTTTGTACAACACTGTTTTTGTACACACTGTCTACTAGTTCCCTCAGTTTGCTTATCTGTAAAATACATACCAAGGGTCATTGTGAAGATTAAATGAGATAATAATTGTAAAGCACAAAGCTTGCACATTTTAAGTGCTAACTATCTAAACATTATCTACTATGATATTATATTATCTCCTATCATAAACTCAACACAATCAAAACTGAACTCAATATTTTTTCCCAGTCCATACCTTTTTCCTAACTTTCTTATTGCCAAGATTATTACCACTGGCCAACCCAGGATGGTAAGTAGAGGGAGACTTCTAGTCAAATTCTCTCAACATTCCTTTCGAAAAAACTAAAATAATGCATGAAGTAGGATTTTTTAGTATAATAGGCAAAAATAAGTTGGGGTGTGACATTTTTCCAATCTATGAAAACTTAGGAAGTCAAAAGAAGAGGTATGAGACACAGTGGTGGTCACAGAAATCATGAAGCAACACTACTTGGGGACATTGGATGTAGCTGCAAGAACAGCAGTAGCAGCTTCAGAAATTTTCAGCCTAGAGAAATAGCAAGGAGATTGGACTACTGGTTGCACAGGACTGAACTTTGTTGACTAACTCCATTGCCTCTCCTTAGTTACAGACTGGAGAGGACTGGTGGTGTTTGTGGCTTCAAGGAAGAATGGACCCAGGAAAGCAGTGAAAATGCTTCTCCCTATCACCTTGGAAGCACTGGAAACTTAAAGATCCCCAGAAGTGTCACAAACAAGCCTAAAGCTTGTGACACTCTCCTTCCCACCACCCAAGCCCAACTCCCTGAAAGTAAGAAGACTGTAACCTTAAGTTACAGTTCAAAGTTCAAAGTCAAGAAAGAGTCTGGGAAAATGAATAAATAAAAAGTACAAAAATACCCCTACTATAAAAAATTTCTCTGGTAACATGGAAGCTCAAGATAAAAAAAGTCAGAAGATGGAATCAATGTGAAAACAGTTACAAGCAAAGCCTTAAAGAAAAAAAAGGATATTTGACATATACACAATAATCTCTGAAAAAGTTAAATAAGGAGCAAATTTTGGGGGGGGGGTGGCGGGGTTGGGGCAATGACTTGCCCGGGGTCACACAGCTAGTAGTGTCTGAGGCTGGATTTAACTCAGGTCCTTCTGCATCCAAGGCCAGTGCTTTATCTACTGCTCCACCTAGCTGCCCCCACAAAATATTTTTTTAAAATAAGAGTGGTAAAGAAAAAATTGGGAAAAGAAACAAAAGCAATGCAAACCCCCCCAAAAGATAATTAATAGCTAGGTTATAGCTTGGTAAGTCACAAAAATACTGAAGAAAATAACACTTTTAGAAAAATAACACAATTAGAAATTTTATTTGTGAATATGAATGTATGAACTCACTTGTATACAACAAAAACATCAGAATGGATTAGGAACCAAGATCCAACATATTGGTTTTTAAAAAATTAATAAAGTATTTTATCTTTTTTCCTGTTACATGTAAACATAGTTCTCAACTTTTGTTTATACAAGCTTTCCAATTTCAGATTTTTCTCCCTTCCTTCACTCCCTCCCCCTTCTCCTAAACAGCAGGTAATCTGATATAGGTTATATATATATATATATATAAACACACTCATAATAACAATCATATTTCTGCATTAGTCATGCTATAAGAGAAAAAATCAGAGCAATGATGAAAAACCTCAAAATAGAAAAAAACAACAGCATCAAAAACAAAAGAAATAGTATGGTTCATTCAGCATCTATACTCCCCAGTTCTTTTTTTTTTTCTTGGATTTGGAGATCCTCTTCTATCACGAGTTTCCTGGAACTCTTCTGTACCATTGCATTGGTGAGAAGAATATAGTCCATCACAGTAGATCAACACTCAGTGTTGATGATACTGTGTACAATGTTCTTCTGGTTCTGTTCATCTCACTCATCATCAGCTCATGCAAGACCCTCCAGGTTTCTCTGAACTCCTCCTGCTCATCATTCCTTATAGCACAATAGTATTCCATTGTATTCATATACCACCACTTGTCCAGCCATTTCCCAATTGATGGGGAACTTCCAATTTCTTGCCACTACATAAAGAGCAGCTATTGATATTTTTGTACATGTGGGTCCCTTTCCCCTTTCCATGATTTCTTTGGGAAAAAGACCCAAAAGTGGTATTGCTGGGTATGCACAGCTTTATCGCCTTTGGGCATAATTCCAAATTGCTCTCCACAATGGTTGGATCAGTTCACAGCTCCACCAACAATGCATTGGTGTTCCAATTTTTCCACAGCTTCTCCAAGATTTATTATTTTCCTTTTTTGTCATTTTAGCCAATCTGATAGGTGTCAGGTGGTACCTCAGAGTTGTTTTAATTTGCATCTCTCTAATCATTAGAGATTTAGAGCATTTTTTCATATGGGAATAGATAGCTTTGGTTTCTTGATCAGAAAACTGCCTGTTCATATCCTTTGACCATTTCTCAATTGGGGAATGACTTGGATTCTTATAAATTTGATTTAGTTCCCTATATAGTTTAGAAATGAGGCCTTTATCAGAAGTACTGGCCATAAAAATTGTTTCCTAGCTTTCTGCCTCCCTTCTAATTTTGGATGCATTGTTTCTGTTTGTACAAAATTTTTTTAATTTAATGTAATCAAAATCATCCATTTTGCATTTTGTAATATACTCTATCTCTTGTTTAGTCATAAACTGTTTTCCTTTCCAAAGATCTGATAGGTATCCTATTCCTTTCTCTCCTAATTTATCTATGGTATCACCTCTTATGTCTAAATCGTGTATCCATTTTGAACTTATTTTAGTATAAGGTGTAAGGTGTTGGTCTATGCCTAATTTCTGCCATACTATCTTCCAGTTTTCCCAGCAGTTTTTGTCAAATACTGAGTTCCTATCCCAGAAGCTGGAGCCTTTGGGTTTATCAAACACTACATTACTACTGTCATTTACTACTTCGTTTCCTGTGCCCAGCCTATTCCATTGATCTACCACTCTATTTCTTAGCCAGTACCAGATAGTTTTGATGACTGCGGCTTTATAGTAAAGCTCCAGGTTTGGTACTGCTAACCCACCTTCCTGTGAATTTTTTTCATTATTTCCCTAGATATTTTTGATTTTTTATTTTTCCACATGAATTTTGTTATTATTTTTTCTAGCTCTATAAAATAATTTTTAGGTAGTCTGATTGGCATGGCACTGAATAAGTAAATTAATTTAGGCAGTCTTGTAATTTTTACTATATTAGCTCTGCCTGTCCATGAGCAATTGATATCTTTCCAGTTATTTAGATCTGATGTGATTTGTGTGAAGAGTGTTTAGCAGTTGTGTTCATAGAGTTCCTGGGTTTGTCTTGGCAAGTAGACTCCCAAGTATTTTATATTATCTTCTGTTACTTTAAATGGAATTTCTCTTTCTATCTCTTGCTGCTGGACTTTGTTGGTCATGTATAGAAATGCTGATGATTTATGTGGATTTATTTTATATCCTGCTACTTTGCTAAAGTTGTTAATTGTTTCAAGTAATTTTTTAGTTGATTCTCTAGGATTCTTTAAGTATACCATCATATCATCTGCAAAGAGTGATAGTTTTGTTTCCTCCTTGCCTATTCTAATTCCTTTAATTCCTTTCTCTTCTCTGATTGCTAAAGCTAACATTTCTAGTACAATATTAAATAATAGGGGTGATAATGGACATCCCTGTTTCACCCCTGATCTTATTGGGAAGGCCTCTAATTTATCTCCATTGCATATAATACTTGCTGATGGTTTTAGGTAGATGCTGTTTATTATTTTAAGGAAAGCTCCACCTATTCCTAAACTCTCTAGTGTTTTTATTAGGAATGGGTGCTGTATTTTTTCAAAAGCTTTCTCTGCAGCTATTGAGATAATCATATGATTTTGGTTGGTTTTCTTATTGATGTGGTTAATTATGTTAATAGTTTTCCTAATGTTGAAGCAGCCCTGCATTCCTGGTATAAATCCTACCTGGTAATAGTGTATTATCCTGGTGATCACTTGCTGTAATCTCCTTGCTAATATCTTATTTAAGATTTTAGCATCAATATTCATTAGGGAAATTGGTCTATAATTTTCTTTCTCTGTTTTTGCTTTGCCTGGTTTTGGTATCACCACCATATTTGTGTCATAAAACATATTGTTTATAAGAAATACATTTGAAAAAGAATATATACATATATACATATATATATATACATATATATATATATATATATATATATATATATATATATAGAGAGAGAGAGAGAGAGAGAGAGAGAGAGAGAGAGAGAGAGAGAGAGAGAGAGAGAGAGATGGAGTTAAGAAGGGGCCAGAGCAGAATCTGCTATGCTTCAGTTGAAGTAAAAAGGAAGGGGTAGCAATCTTGATTTCAGAGGAGACACATGAAAAAAACATACCTAATTAAAAGAGATAATCAGTGGAACTACATTTTACTAAAAGGTACCATCTAAATAAAGAAAGAAAGAATAAAGTAATATCAATAGGTGTTTCATATGCATCTTGTTGGGTTGTTTAATTGTTATGGGGGAAATTGATGTGGGGTTTGGAATAGGGCTCTTAGGAATTCCTCTTTAAAGAATGACACCCTCTTGCACACAAATCTAATTACAATAAAATAATACTTTGTTTAGGCACTAGGGAAAGGAAACCAAGAGATAAATCCTCGAGCAGAAGACAGGCAGATTCTTTTATAGAGGACGAATGCTGGTCCAATGAGGTGATCATCTGACTGTGGAAAGTTCCCTTATTGGGGGAGGACCATCCCCCCACTGGTGGTGTCGGGGTAAAGTTGGGTGAGGGGTGACTCTGGAACTCTCAAGCCGTCTCTGTCCTCTTCATGCCACAAAGGCAGCAGCCACACCTAAACTTGTCTCCCTAAGAGGTGGGGAAGACTGGAATGAAGGGTGGTGGTTCTGGAGTTAGCTCAGTCCCAATGCCACTTACCTCTTTAGGTGTGTCTGTCCTTTGGTTTAGTTTCTCAAGGAGAAGGTTCTCTGATTTGCCCCAGAGAACTTCTGGGGTACGCTAGGCCCACAACAGTTGTTTCTAACTTTTTATGACTGGGGCTTTCTTGGCAAGAGTGCTGGAGTAGTTTTCCATTTCTTTCTCCAAGTCATTGTAGAGATATATATTTCTTTCCCTGTCACTCTGCCTCCAAAACCAGTAAATAGTCTTAATTCTTTTTTCATGTTTATATCTAACAAATTCTGCAAATTCTTTCACAGTAGCCAAATGGTAAAAACTGAAGAAGTGAATGAAGCTTATAAAGTAAAAAGCCTCAAAAGTTGAAAGACTCAATAGTACTTGCTATGTGAAGATGAGAAAAAGGGATCTGGAATTGTTAGTTACAATGTCAAGACAGCCAAAGTCTAATCAAGACATGATAGGGGCAGCTAGGTGGCACAGTGGATAAAGCACCAGCCCTGGATCAGAGGTCCTGAGTTCAAATGTGACCTCAGATACATGTGACCTTGGGCAAGTCACTTAACCCTCATTGTCCTGACAAAAAAAAAAAAGACATGACAAACTATGGCTTGACTTTGTGCAAGACTGATAATGCATGAATAAAATCACATCAAGGTAAAAAAGGTATTTAAAAACACTGTACTAATAAAAAACCCACACCACACCACAAACTTTGGATCTTGGCTCCAAGAAAATAAGTCATGTTTAATAGTTTGAAAGAATATTTTCCCCTATTTTTGTATGAAAAAAATGTATATACTATATTCATGTCAGTCTGTTTTAAAAAGTTTTAGAATAATTGGATCATATAATAGATTTAAAATGACTAAAGGTGTTATTTCTCAAATAAGCATTCATTCATTTCATAAACAGGCTTAGACTCACATAAAACTGTATTTTGAGTCTCACCTCTTACAGATCATTTAAACCTCCTCACAATATTTGCAGATATGGTTTGGTGAAAACAAGCTTTGTTACCAACACTTCTTCCTCTACCTCAAAAATATAAAATCTAAAAAAACGCAATAAGTGCTATCCCATATAGTCAAATACACACATATACATACACACATGCGTACATACATACATACACACATAAATTATTGAAACAAATGTGAGAAAGAATTGGCAAAGTACTTCAATACCTCAAATGGGGTCAAAAAGATTCTAAAATAAGCCAACAACAAGGGTTCATGTTTTCTTTTGTAACCAGGAATTATTTCAGAACACTTATTTTAAATTGTTTTTTCACTTTTCCACCCTTTCTGGGTGAGGTGGTGATTAAGTTCACCAATCAGAGGTGATCAGGCATCAGTCAGGAGCACCTTTTCAAAGGGCATATGATCTGTGACCACACGGCCATGAGAGGTATTTGGTCTGATAGAGGTAACAACTAGCCACATTACTAAAATGATTAAATTACGCCAAAACTATATCTCTTACATTTTTTTTGTATTTTAAAAAAAATTTTTAGTGAAGCAGTTGGGGTTAAGTGACTTGCCCAGGGTCACACAGCTAGTGTCAAGTGTCTGAGGCTGGATTTGAACTCAGGTACTCCTGAATCCAGGGCCAGTGCTTTATCCACTGTACCACCTAGCTGCCCCTTATATCTCTTACATTTTTAATCATCACAGAATTCAATTATATTAAATTTGCCATTTAAAATTAACTTTCCATGTGTTATTACCACATCATAATGTTACAGGGCTAGCATAACCCAGAAGTTCTTTGGGTTACATCAAAGAATTTCCTGATTTTCACTAAACTCCACTACATTGTTGAAGTGTTTCACATGCTGAACAACAGTGTATAATGGGCCACTCTGAGTTTTCAATACTGGTGGGGCTGTGAGTTCCTTTGATTCTGAATGATTCCAATTTCTAGCATTATAAACAGCTTTTGTAGGTTATTGTTTGGGGGCCACTAAAAATCTTCCTTGTGTTTTCCTTTGATTTATCTTCTTGTTTATTTGTGGTCTTCTTTATGTTTCCAGGCACACCAGGTAAATCCTCTGGATTTACATTAGATTGACTATCCTGGGAATAATTATCTATCATTGCTTTCGGTGGGAGGTTGAAAGTAGACTGATGATGCTGATTTAGTTTTCTTTTTTTTGCTTGCTTTTCTCTCTGCTTGCTAGTTATCATCATCCCTGTCCTCTCTCTCTCTCTCTCTCTCTCTCTCTCTCTCTCTCTCTCTCTCTCTCTCTCTCTCTGTCTCTCTCTTTGTTGGGGCGGTGGAGGTTGAGAGACTTGCCCAGCCTCACACAGCTAGTGAGTGTCAAGTGTTTGAGGTCACATTTGAACTCAGGTCCTCCTGAATCCAAGGCTGGTGCTTTATCCACTGCACCACCTAGCTGCCTCCAACTATCTCTTTCCCACTTTCACTGCAATCTTCAAATCCAAACTATTTAATTTTGTAATTAGAACTCCCACAACCTCCTTCATCAACCTTTGCTTCATCATTGTCTTCAAACCTCAAAATTCAAGTTTAACATCCTTTTGGATTTGTGCTAGGTTGATGTTTAGTGGTGGTCTTGGTGGTAGCTATATCTGTCTTCTTTCTTAGGTGGCCAGCTTCACCGAAGTCCATAGGAGCTGCTGCAGTAAAGTCATCCATGCTCCTCTCCACTGTATCCTGTATGGTGATGTTACAAACTGACAGGCAAGACAGATGCAAAACTGTGTAGCCCATCCTACTGTCCCTCTGAAACTTGGTACCACAACTTACACCAGCTTTTTGAATTAGATTCAGACCATCTTGATTTGATTCATTATTTGCTTTGGCTAAAGACTGACTAGTGCAATCCATTAGCCCCTTTTGATGATTTTGCTGTACTGGACCTACAATCTGTCCTGCAGTTGCTTGGCATGAGAACAGGTATATTTTTTCTGTCTGTCTCTGATTTGTAGGAGAAATTAAACATTATTTCTCTGATCTTGTTTGTTGTAAGAGACAGGCAGATATATCATGTTCTCTTTCTAGTTAGTGGGAAATATAATATTATAATTTCTCTGATCTGTTTGTAGAAACCAGGCAGCTATAAAAGCTATATTTTAATATTTGACAGTATTCAAAGACTTTTGTAACATATCCTATTCCTTCCTTTCCAGTTTTCTTATACCTTATTCTTCAACTCTGCTCTTGAATCTTGTGACACTGGTTTCCTGGCAATACCCTGAAAGACCCTCCATTGTTAGGCTGCATGCATTCTCTGTGAATGCATCCCATTAGTGGAATGCTGCCAGTTTTTCTCCTCCGATTAATCTTATCTTTAGGACTTCCTTTAAAATTCTATATGTATCTTTTTTTTTATGAGATATTTTATTTTCCGTTACATGTAAAGATAGTTCTCAACTTTTGTTTATACATGCTTTACAATTTCAGATTTTTCTCCCTCCCTCCCCTCCCTACCCCCTCCCCTAGACAGCAGGTAATCTTATATAGGTTATATCTATATATCTCTATACATAAACATATATATATATATACATATATATACACACACACATATATATACACATAATAACATTAATCCTAAAAATTCTAAAATCCCTTCTACAGGAAATCTTCCCCAATTCTTGTTAATTCCAATGCCTTTCATTTGTTATTCCTATTTGTCTAGTTAAAGTTTGCTTAATATATATTTGTTTGCATGTTGTTTACACCATTAAATTGTAAGCTCTTTGAGGTCAGGGATTATTTTTTTAGATTCTCATCACTTAGCACAGTGCCTGGGATATATTAGTGATGTAGAAGGCTAAAAAAAGGATTAACAAAAACATCTAAGACACAAGCTCTAATTCAGATATGAGCTCTAAAAGGGATTTCAGACCCCAATTAATGGATAACTTACAAGTCAGGATGCTAAATTCTCTTACCCACAGTAATCAGTACCCACAAGGAGAACAGAGGGAGCTAGGCAGTGAAGGCCTAAGACTATAACAATGATACATTGACAGGCTATAGAATCTTAGACTAGAAATAAATGATAAATGAAGATATTTTGAAATTAAGCATGGAAATCAGAAAGAGACATGTGCAGAAAAGGCCAAATTTGTCCCCAGATTCACCTTATGACGGGTAAACACAACACAGAAAAAGGTAACTGCCTCAGGGGTTGATTTAGGACCTCAGGAATTCCAAATTAGGATGGGCCTTCCCATCTCCCAAAGATGGAGATTATTGTAATGAGGCTGATAATTAATTTATCCATACTATAAATATAACTGTCTTTTCCTTCCCTATTCGAGACATACCTTTCCACTTTTCTGGTTCTCTCCCTGTGGTCATTCACAGTATTGCAATAAAACTTGGGAAATTGAGTCACTGAGTCTTCTAATTCTTTTGGGACAACTCACTATCAATTTGACCCCAAATTCCACCCACATCATTAGGTGCTTAATAAAATAAGTTGATTAGCTAAATTTTATTAATATTATCTAATTTAAAATGCCTCTTAAAGTTAATTTTTTTACAGTTGTATTTGTTCTTTTAAAACCACAGTGTAGTTCTACTGATTTAAGTGGTATTTAATTTTTTTGTTAGATTGAGTTAGATTATTAAAATAATCCAAATGTTTTCAAATCAGACACTTTAGATTTCTAAATTTTACTTTCTGTGGTTTTAGTTTTTAATTAATTTTTTTTTGCAGTTTGGGTAGAAATGAAATTGACATTTTATTTTTAGAGAAGATTATTTCAAAAGACATGTATTTTGTTTTTGTGCAAACTTATTTTTCATCTTTTTTTCTGTTTCTTAGGTTTTGAGGGGGTGGCGTTTGCTAAAATTTTTGGAATGCTGTTTTGGAACTACTTTGTATATATTCTAAAGCAAATTTCCAGGTTTTGTTTAAAGAATAGATATATTTCACATTAGTCAAGTTCCTGAAATTCTAATACAGTAATAATAAAGGATCTTTTTCCGGATATAACTTTTACTTTCAGGCTCAGAGCAATCGAATGCTTAATGTTTGGGGGAAAGTTTTTTGTTGATGTAGTTTGGAGCTGTGATAGAAAAAAGAAGGGGGTAAATAAAATAATGAGCAGGAGAAAAAGGAAAGTAAGAGGAATTGCCAATTGCTCTGGGCTTATTGTATAGGCATAACAGGGATTTTAGTGGGGATTATTCGGGTTTTAAAAGTTTCTTTATGTTTGTGACCAGTAATTTTTAAGTGTGGTTTTATGAGGAAGCACATCGCTTTCTTTTAACAAGAATGTTTTTAAATGCACAAAGTTATACGTAGAGGAAGACAAAGCAAATGAATAATAAGAAAACATGGTAATTAGGACCTTAAAACCGAAAAAAAAAAAAAAATGCTTTCCCACACCGGGAGTCGAACCCGGGCCGCCTGGGTGAAAACCAGGAATCCTAACCGCTAGACCATGTGGGAAGCTGGCAGCAGCTCCCAGCATTCTAGTAATTGTCTAATCATCCTGTTTTTAAAACCTACTGGTAGTTTATTTCTGGTTATTTTTACGAGTTTTTTTTTTCCTTTCACTTTTTTTTTCATGTACAGTGGGTCAAAAGTCACTAAGGGGGTCTTTCAATAAGTTTTTGAAATTTATTTTTTATTTTTCGCTATTTGCGAGATTTAAATTTTCACACGTAAATTATACGATGTTATGGTACTGTCAACTAAAAACAAAAATTAAAGGAGTTATTAAACATTTGTGTTTTTTGGCTCACTGAGGTTGGGACACAGAGAAGGAAAGAGAATGACGGAGCGAAGTGGTTTAGGTGGACAATCTTCTACGCACGCGCACGTTACAACGGTACGTTGTAGTCGTCAAGAAGAGACGGTAGCCATGGAGTCTTCGTCGAGTGCGGAAGAAGGCCGAGGCAGTTGTTTTAGTAACGGTGGGTGACCCTTCAATTCTCATTTACTTCTCGGGACATCCCAGAACACTCCCAGTGCCTAAGTTTTCCTTCCCCTTCTACCTAAATGACATATTTTTATTAACTTTTATTAAAAAACTAACCCTAACCCCACCCCCATTTCCTCCTGATCCGTAGTATAGACACTTCAGATTGAAATAAAATCACTAAAAAACCCACTTTGACTTAGAATGGTTCAGAGAATTCACCGATCCTCAAGCAGTTACCATCATATTCCGGAAGTAGACATTCCATTCACCTTTTTGTTAAACTAGGAAGCAAAGTACCTAAATGCATATATAGACATACTAAATTAAAAGACGCTCTCTCTGAATACCCACTTCACTGTGTCGTTTTGAAACACACCAAAACCCCCCAAGATCCCACAATCATGACATTAATTTCATTCCCCTACCTTTCCTCAGCAACAAGCACACTCAAAAACGTAGGAAGAACTTGCCGGAATAGTGTTGTAGAAACATGCTTAAAATAAAACCTCACCAGAAAATAAAATAAAACTTCACACCCCTAAAAGCAACAATCACCCTTTACCATAACATACCTACATAGACCTTGGTATTTTCCAAAAGGCCACCAGTCTCCCCAAAGCACCTCCAAAACCGCAACACCTCAACCTATCTCCCTTTGAACTAACTTCTCTGACCTTTTGTTTGTAGAGGAGAAAAAATGTTTCATAAATGCTATTTTGGTTTTTTCTTTTGGTAGGGGCAATGACTTGCCCAGGGTCACACAGCTAGTGAGTGTCAAGTGTCTGAGGTCACATTTGAACTCAGGTCCTCCTGAATCCAGGGCTGGTGCTTTATCCACTGCAGCACCACCTAGTTGCCCCTTCGTAAATACTATTTTAAAAACTGTCCAGTACTCCTCTCTCCACCTCAAACAAAACCACAAATCCACAGCTACCCATATCCGAATGTATTTTTTATTCTGCACCCTAGTCCATCACCATTTCACAAAAAAAAAGAGGAAAAAAATTAGTGACAAACACAATCCAGAATACGCCTTCTGGAATAATCTCTGGTAATGGCATCAGTCACAGTCCTTGAGCCTTTCAAATGCAATAAGGATTAATTTCTCAGTGTCCCACACTGGAGAAACACTAATTTGCAAGAAACTTCACAAACAATTTGACTTTGACCCTTCTGAATTTCAAAACTTGGGGCTTAAACCATAAGGGAAAAAAATCTAATGAAACCATATGAGTTCAGTCCCCTACAAAAATAAAACCAAAATCTAAGAACCCTGCATCCCAAGGCAAAATCCAAGGTGTGTCTGTTGGCTGAGTGGTGGAGGGGAAGGTGGACAGGATGAAGGCCCAAATGTAAATAACATGGTTTGGCAGTGTTTTGGTGGATGTTTGGATAATGTTTTCCAGGACTCTTAAGCTGCAAACAAGCAAGCAATGAACAACCATATATTAAACTTGTACTATGTGCCACACATTGTGCTAAGTTTAGGGAAAAACCAAAGCACAACAAACAAAAAATAAAACAACCAAAAAATGCAAAACAAGCCCTACTCAAAGAAACAAATCCACTAATAGGCTTTGGGAGTGGAAGACAACAAGTCCTTATAAATACAGGAAAGTACTTAAAAGTACAAAGTACACATGTGTGAGTAGGCAGCGTCACATAGGATGGATTAATGGATGAGACTTGAGTAACCTGGGTATATTTTGTAGACACAAAGGGTGAGGTCATAAGCAAATTAGGGAACCACAGAAATATTTACCTGTCAGATCTATAGATGAAGAAACAGTTTATGAGTAAACAATCATATAACAATGCTCTAAATGAGTAATGAGTAGAGAAATGCAAATCAAACCAACCCTGAAGAACCACCTCACACCTACACAATTGGCTAATATGGCAGAAAAAGAAAATGACAAATGTTGGAGAATGTAGAAAAATAGGTTTACCAATACACAACCATTCTGGAACACAAAACTGTACATACCCTTTGACCCATCAGTACTTCTATTAGCTCTGTATCCCAAAGGAATCAAAGAAAATGTAAAATATAAATATTTATGGCAGCTTTTTTTGCAGTAGCAAAAAAAAAAAATAGAAATTGAAGAGATGCCCATCATTAGGAAATGGCTGAAGAAGTTATGGCATGTGGTAAAGTAATGGAATTTTGGCCCCCAAAAGCATATGAATAACTTGTGATGAATACTATTTGTGCAATGAGAAATCATTACTAGGAGGGTTTTAGAAAAACCTGGGAAATGAAGTGAACAGAACCAGGAGAACAGTGTGTACAATAACAGCAATATTGTACTGATGATCAGTTGTGAAAGATCCTGATCAGTATAACGATTCAAGACAATTCCAAAGGACTCATGATGGAAAATGTTATTCACTTCCATAGAAAGAAACACTCTGTGTAGATTGAAGCATTTTTTTCCACTTTATTTTTCTTGCTTTTGGGGGGGGAGGGGCAACATGGCTAATATGAAAAAAAGTTTTGCATGAGCATTGTAAAGCTTGCTTTCTCAAGGAGGGGGGAAGGAGTTCATTTCTTACCCATTTCTATTTCCTGCCTGTTTGAACTTGGCCTTATCAGCTACTATATATTTAATAAGTACTATATGAATGGTTGACCACCTCTCTGGGCCCCAGTTTCCTCATCTATAAATGGCTAGTTACTAACTTGTGACACAAACCCCCAAATCTTCGACCTAACTCTTCTCCATCCTGGTTCTTTAGACCACACTGAACAATTTCATACTACCTCTTCAGCCTCACTTACTTGAAGACAGCTATCATCACCCTCTTTATCCTTCTCTTTGGCTTTCCTCAGAGTGCTTACCACTTAGAAAAACTGCCAGTCTGTCATTATGAAGCTCATGTATTCCTGAACGCTTAACAAAGGAAAAAAAAGTATCTTTTGTTAACTTTTGGTTAACATATATGTCAGGTTAATTTCTTATTGCTGAGGTCCCTTCTGGCCCTCACATGTTGTGATGCTGGAAACGGAACCTTTCTATTCTCTTGGCTTATCTTTCCAGGACCAGTAACACATTATTCCTGCTCACAAACCACATTGTTCTGCCAAATTGGCCTTCTTCTTTCTAGTCTTCTCACATGGGATGCCACCTCTTGTGTGCATCCCTCTGCACCAGTTATATTCTATGTGTGGAATTAATCTCTTTCTTACTGATGCCTCATAAAAATCTGTTTTTTTTGAAAGATCAATTCAAGTGCCACCTCCTCCATGAAAACTTAACAGCCACATTCCCAAGCCTAGAAAAAGTTTTCTTGTATTTATATGTGTCATCTGTCCAATACAATGTAAGCTTCCTCATGGCAGAGGACCATTGCTTTTTCTTTGTATCCCTCTTAGGCAAGAAAGGGCACAGTACCTAGCAAATATCAATGTTTAATACATACTTGATGACTGATTGATCTTGGTGTGGAAGAGAATCAAGGCTTTCAGAGTCTTTGCCAATGAAGCACCATGTTGATAGGCTCTACTAACAGACTTTAAAAATTGGGCCTGGTAATGGAGCAAACATGTCTTATACAGGAACTGGTCTCAGAAAGACTCAAGAGTAAGTTGACTTGTGGGAATTTTAGGCCATAGTAATTTTATAATAATTTGTAGACAATTTGTAACCTGTGCTCATGGAGAGAATGCCCATAATGTCAAAGATTTTGGAATACTTGAGATCAAGTTCTTCATTCTTGCTCTAAATTGTTCCTTATTTTAACTAATTCTCTTACCTGCCCACAGAAGGAACTGCAGAGCCTAGGATTGAAGACATGATCAGCAGAATTAATGAACTACAGCAAGGTGAGGCAAGGCTTTGAGAAATCCAAAAAACCCCACGTAGAGATAATTATCGCAGTAGCCTTTGTGTTCCTTCTATGTACTTGAAACTCATTTACCAGAAGGTGCAGAGAGCACAGAGTAGAAGCCCAGAAACTATGCACTGAATTGTGCCTTAAGTTTGATTTCAGATAAATTCTTTACTGGTTTTTTGTTTTTCTTTCTTTCTTCTTTTTTTTGGGGGGGAGAAATGAGGGTTAAGTGACTTGCCCAGGGTCACACAGCTAGTGTCAAGTGTCTGAGGCCAGATTTGAAATCAGGTCTTCCTAAATCCAGGGCCTGTGCCTTATCCACTGTGCCACCTAGCTGACCCTATACTGTTTTGGAGTTTCAGGTTCCTCCACAGTAAAATAACTGGGGAAGTGGAAGAAGTTGGGATTAGGAATTTGTAAAGATCTCCTTTTGTCTTTTTCTTGACAGCTAAGAAAATTGCAAATAAGGAGCTCTGTGAGACCCAGGCCCACAGGCAATCCTTGCAGAAACAACTTGATGAATGTAGGTGCCACAAATTCAAACAACGCTTTTGTCCCCAGAACTTACCATACCATCCCAAAGTCATCTGATTTTATCTTACCAGGTCTGCTTTCCATACTTACATTCACAGGAGCCAGTGAGATCTTGAAGTTTTAAATTCCTGGTTAATTCAACAAACTCCTATTGGGTGCATGCTGTGTGTATTGCTTTGTGCTAGGTAGTGAAATGAGATAGAAGAGATATAAACAATATCAAACCACAAATATGTACAGTTGGGATGATCTATAGAAACCATCATCTATTCCAGTTTCTGCCTATTGGATGAAAGCTCTCTAAGAAGACAAGACACAAGTTAAAATAAAATTTCAAAAAAACCCCACACTTGATTATATTGAGATGCCCCCATTTTATAGCTATCCATTGAGAATGTGACATTAGGAAGAGACTTTGGAGATTATCGATTTCCATTCCAATTTACCTACTGTTTTATATATATGTTTTATATATAATGTGAATGTGTTTTTCCCCTTATGGCACCTAGTGAAAGTCCCATCTACTCTCTAGACCTTACTTTTTTTATCTATAAAACTAAGGATCAGTATCAAATCATTCAGTTAACAAGCATTTTTTAAGTGCATATCGTTATCGTCCAGACACTGAAAAAACAAATGCAAAGAATGAAACAATCCTTTTCTAAAAGAGCTTACATTCTAACGGGGAAGAAAACAGGTACACAAATATGGAATGAATATCAAGTGAGTAAATACATAGTTGTTAAATGTGACGTGGTTATTGAGGGAGCCCTCTAGAATGTTGTGGGGATCAGGGAGAACTTCAAATAGATGGTGGTACTTGAAGAAAGAGAGGAATGCTGTAAGGTGGAGATAAGAAGGGAGTATATTTTAGTCATGAGCTCTGGCCATTGCAAAGACAGGAGGATAAAATAGTGTCTTGGGTGAAAACCAGAGAGAAGGCCAGTTTGTCTGGGTTGTAGAGCACAGTCTATTATGGAGATAGAAAGATAGGTTAGGGCAGGGGCAGCTAGGTGGTGCAGTGGATGGAGCACCGGCCCTGGATTCAGGAGGACCTGAGTTCAGATCCAGCCTCAGACACTTGACACTTACTAGCTATGTGACCCTGACAAGTCACTAAACCCCAGTTGCCTCACCAAAAAAAAGGTTAGGGGAAAAGTGAGAAGGGCTTTAAAAGCTAAAAAGGAATTTATTTTTTATTGACTTAAACTCTGCTTCTGGTCTTCAATTTGTTATCTTCAAAGTGAGGGGGACTTTGAGGTTCTTTTTGGCTCTAGATCTATATACCCCTAAAAACCACAGGAAACCACTCAATTTGATTGAGTAGAGCAGAGCAACATGGACAAGTATGTGCTTTTTTTTTTTTTTTTAGTGAGGCAATTGGGGTTAAGTGACTTGCCCAGGGTCACACAGCTAGTAAGTGTTAAGTGTCTGAGGCCGGATTTGAACTCAGGTATTCCTGAATCCACAGCCAGTGCTCTATCCACTGCGCCACCTAGCTGCCCCCAGATATGTGCTTTTAGGAAATCATTTTGTTAGCCCAGTCAACTTGCTCTAGCCCTAAGAATACAAAGAGTGGGGGAGGACAGAATGGTGAGGTTGACTGTCTGATTTCTGTCACTTGCAGTGAGCTTGGAGGAGACACAGCTGAAGGAAATCTTGAGCAAGAAGCAAGGTATCAGCCAATCAACAAGCCTTTATTAAGCACCTACTATGTGCCAGAGACTATGCTAGGTGTTACAGATAAAAATAGAATAAAACAACCCCAACTTGCAAGGAACTCACATTATAGTGAAGACAACAACTATATGTGTTAACTAAATTAAGATTAAATATAAAGAGAACAAAGTCAAATAAATGCAAAGTAGTTAAATATAGGGTAGTTTGAGAGGTAATAATTGGGAATTGGGGATGTGACTCCATTGTCAGGTAACTCTTAAAGGGCAAGGCTTCTGAGAACATAGTTCATGTGACATTTAAATTCCTTTCTGACCCTTTGGCCACCTACTTACATCTTTCATACCAGAAACTCTGAGGATGCTTCATCTGCAGTGCCAGGAGAAAGAAACTGAGGCCCTAAGGTATGTGGCTCCTTCTCTCACTTCCCCTGCTTGTTATTTCACCAGAATTCTTTCCATATCCAGCATCCTTTGAGAAAAAGCTACAGCAAAGTGTGCTTAAGTGGCATTAGTGCATTGGTTTTGCTTGTGATGGCAAGGCAACGAGTACTTATTAAGACTCTACTAGGCTTTACCAGGTACCATGCGAAATCCAAGCACCTAAAGGTGGCTTACATATAGTTGATTCCAGTAATAAATGAATGCTCCTTTATTGTATCAGGCATAATTCAGAGGATGATGGCTAGGAAGGGATACAGACTTCCAAGCAAAGTGAAATGTTCCCCTGCACTGAGCTCTGACTTCAGAAGAACATCAGAGACAGAAGGAGTTCTTTCTCTTTCTCTTTTTAATATTACCATACTGTCTACTTTATTCTTGGATAGGAAAAAAACATTAAAATTGAGTTCAATACATTTTAAATTTATTTCAAATCATCTGGGAAACATTTAAAAAAAGATGTTGAGATGAATTCTTTAAAATTTCCTGAGTACTTTATCCCCTTCTCTCCTCTTTCTCCCCACTTTGAGAAGGAGTTCTTAAGGACTGCCAGAGAGGATAAGATTTACCAAATTCTGAGGTTACTTCTCTTCCTTCAACCTTTCATTCTCCAGAAAGCAGGCAGTGTCTGAGGGATGCAAGAAGAGGATAAATGAGCTGAGTTCCAAAATCCAGGAAGAAAAACTGAAGAAAAGAAATCAAAGGTAAAACCTTGTTTCAGCCTTTAGGCTAATGCTTGTTGACTTCTGAATTCAAGGCAAAATTGAGATTGTGAATTTAAGAAAACTAGAGTCAGAAGAGTGAGTCCTCCTCAAAATATGAGACACAGAAAGCAAGACTAGAAAGGACCCAAATCATAAAATGTAAAAGCTCGAAGGGTCTTTGGAGCTCATGCAGTCCAAGCACATTACTTAGAAGTAAGAAAACTGAGATCCAAAGAGAAGGTGGGACTTGCCCAGTATTGCACAATTAGGCATCTGCAAGTTTCTTGAGTCACCTGACTAAGTTGTTCAGGCTTTGTACTGCATTTCTTCTCACCTTGAAAAGTTTGTAGGTAATTAGTTATACTGGCAGAGCTTGAAGGGAAATTAGAAAACACCAAGTTACAGTTAGATCTAATTTTATAGGGGAAGATATTAAGACCCAGAGAGCACTGCTGTTCAGACAGCTATGGTTCTGTTCCCAGCTGATTGTCAAGACTTTCTTTACTTCTCTTAGTTTCTTGATTTTTAGAGTAAGAAGCTTAGACTAGAAGTCTTCTAGTTCTGGAACTGAGTGACTCTACAAGTGATGAGACAGTTGAAGTTTAATGTAGGAAATATGTAAAAGGAGAGACTTTTTCTACTGGAAGAATCTCAGAAAGACTTCCTGGAGGGAAGTGGAGCTGGATTGGTCCCAAAGGTCTGGGATTAGTGACTGGGTTGGAGGGTGAGCATCTTCTGGTCATAACCCTTACCAGTCCTGTGCTTTCTTCTTCCTCAGAATGGAGTTTGGCCAGCAACTAGAGGAAATGGTGGAGAAGCATAAGACCCTCTGGGAATTCCATGTGAGGGATAACCTTTGTTTAGTATCTAAAGAAAAATGGTTATTGGTGGGGAGTATGGAAGGTGGGGTGCAGGATATGGGGAACACTTGAACAAAGGGACTTAACATGGAGAAGGGGACAGTGAAATAACCACCATAGTTTAGAGAAGAGGGTGAATTGAAAGTGTAGTTAGATTCATCTCCAAAGAAAAAAACTGATTTTGATTGAACACAAACTGAAACATGCTGTTTTTCACTTTCTTTCATTTTTTCCCTTTTATTCAAGTTTTCTTGTACAAAATTACTAATATGGTAATGTTAAAACATTATTAAAACATAATTGCACATGTATAAGCCATAACTGATTGCTTACAGCCTCCAAGAGGGAGTGGAGGAGAGGAAAGGAAGGGAGGATAAAATTTGGAACTCAAAATGATAAATAAAAATGTTTATTTTTTTTTTTAAAGAAAGTGGTTAGGGAGAATGTATAGATTAAGGAGTTTTGTTGAACATGGAGGAGGGCAAACCTGATTTTTAGAAGGTTTTAAGAAAAGTAGTTATGGGGCAGGTAGGCACAGTGGATAGAGCACAGGCCCTGGAGTCAGGAGTACCTGAGTTCAAATCTGGCCTCAGACACTTACTAGCTGTGTGACCCTGGGCAAATCACTTAACCCCAATTGCCTCACAAAAAAAAAAAAAAAGAAGAAGACTAGATATGAAATTTCAGTGGAAGTTTCCAATTAGAGGATCATCTGTTGGTGATGTAAAAAAATCTTGTTAGGAAAAAAGGACTCTGATGTCCTTTCTTTTTTTCTTATTTAGTCATTCACCTTTTATTTGAATACTTCCAATGAAGAGAAACCCAACCACTTTCTTTTTTTTTAATTATAAAAGTATTTTATTATTTTCCAGTTACAGGTAGAGATAGTTTTCAACATTGTTTTTATAAGATTTCTAGCTTCAAATTTTTCTCCCTTCTTCCCCTCCCTCCCCCAAACTCCCCAAGACAGGAAGCAATCTGATATAGGTTATATATGCACAATCACATTAGACATATTTCTGCATTAGTCATGCTGTGAAAGAAGAATCAGAACAAAAGGGAAACACCTCAAAAAAAGAAAAACCAAAAGGTCACAAAAGTATGGTGTACTCTGCATCTGGATGCCCCAGTTCTTTTCCTGGATTTGGAGAGCATTTTCTATCATGAGTCTGTTGGAACTATCTTGTACCATTGTATTGCTGAGAAGAATCAAGTCTATCACAGTTGATCATCACATAATGTTGATGATACTGTGTACTGTGTTCTCCTGGTTCTTCTCATCTCACTCATCTGATGTCCTTTCTTACTGAAATTTTGTGAACTTTTTTTTTCTTTTGTGGGGCAGTGAAGTGACTTGCCCAGGGTCACACAGCTAGTACGTGTCAAGGGTCTGAAGCTGGTTTTGAACTCAGGTCCTCCTGAATCCAGGGCTGGTGCTGTATCCACTGCACCACCTAGCTGCCCCAGTGAACTTCTACAGTAAGGTGTGAGGACAGGCATGACTTTGGAGAGAGGGATCTTTAGGCACAGCTGACCTTCTTTTCCTTCTATTAGAAGGTAGACAAACTGTCCCAGGAAATGAGCAACATCAACAACAACAAAGAACAGCTTCTGATGGAGGGTGAGTAACTGTATTGGGGGGCAGAGGGTTCTAGTGAGGGAAGAAAGGTGAATAATGCCCCTTTTGAGAAAATGAGCTCCTCCATTCCTAGGACTGCATTCTAGATTCTCCCAAGGATACCTTTCCTGTGTTGGGGGAGATGAAAATTTGTTCTAAATAGAGCCCAAAACTGAGGTGTCCACCTGTTCAGAGTCTTTGGGAAAGGAGGCTGGATAGGAACAGGAAAATCCCTGATGAGAGAATGTCTGAAATAATTGTGCTCCTGTGAGCAGAAAGGCTAACTCTGAAGAAGCTTGAGAGCATCCAGAAGCAGCTGGACAGACTGACCCCACCTGAGGCCAAGACTGAAGCTGTGGCTGTCACCAGCATAGATGCCTTCCTGTGCAGTGAGGAGGCTGCTGCAGCTGTGTAAACCTTTGCTTGGTTCCTAGGGAAGGAGGAGGAAATAGAGATGGGTTGGATGGGTTGGGATGGGGGACAGGGTTTGAGCAGTACTTGCCAGAAGTGGCTGCTTTAATTTTTTAATTTTTTAATTTTTTAAATTTAATTATTTTTTTCTTTTTCTTTTTCTTTTTTTTTTTTTTTTTGGTGAGGCAATTGGGGTTAAGTGACTTGCCCAGGGTCACACAGCTAGTAAGTGTTAAGTGTCTGAGGCCGGATTTGAACTCAGGTACCCCTGACTCCAGGGCCGCTGCTCTATCCACTGTGCCACCTAGCTGCCCCTTTAATTTCCAAGTAACATTTTTTAGGCAACTGTTTGAAGAAGAAAACAAGAAAGCCACAGAATTCCTGGAAGCAGCTTCCCTACGCTATCACCAGCTACAGCAGAAATACCAAAGGTGAAACCCCCAAGGCACCCCAGAAGAGGTGGTGATCAGTTGGTTATCTGTGTCTTTTCTTCCGTCTCTCTTTAACCTCTTACTGTTTCTCTGTGTCTGTGTCTGTGTCTCTCTGGATCCATCTTTTCAGCAATGTTTTCTTCTCTATCTCTCTCCAGCTTCTTCCTTCTTCCCTTCTTTCTCTCTTCTTCACTCTGTTTCTCTCTGTCCATCTCCCTTGTATAACTCAGCTCAGCTTGGGCTCTCCGTTTCTGGCTCCTGGCACAGGCTGAAGAGGGAGCTAGAAGCTGTTGGCCACTGTGCTATCGGAGGATCCAAGGAGAGAAGCCCAGAGGAAGCTGCTGAAGGGGAAGGTGGTATTGCTACCAATGTGGGTGAGAGAGAGGTAGATATTATGAAAATCTCCATCTTCTAGTGGCAAGGAAAAAGAATCAAAAGCACCTAGGAGATAGTGACATAAGGAACTAGAAAAAGATATCTGGAAGAAAGATGCTGGCAGCTAGGATTAATAAAAGACACAGAATAAAGGGAGAGGTGAGTGGTGGGATGTCACTCTTAACTGGCTCTTGGTCCATCCTTATCCTTTTCTGCCCCATCCCCCCAGACTGTCATGGAGATTCCTAGGATGCAGAAGAAAGATCAAGAATTCAGGCCTGGTCCTGGTGAACACCCAAGCTCACTAGGTCCGTCCTCATCTTAGAGGGGCCCAGGGAGTTTGGCCACCTGTCGCATAAGTGAGGTGAAGCTTTGTTTGCACCAATTTGGAGAAACATAAGTGTGGAACTTGGGCCATAAAGCCTGACCCTTGAGATGTCTACTTGAATAAAAAATTTCTCATTCTCTACTTTTGGATCTGGCTGTGCTTCTGTCCTTATTCTAAGGTTTTAGCCCATCAATCAATCAAGCATCTAATAGCACCTAGTGCCAGGCACTGGGTTAGGTGTTAGGGATAAAAAGAAGTTAAATAGTTCCTGTTCTCTTGAAGTCTGTTAGGCAGAGAAGACAACATGTACATTTATTAAAAAAAATTTTTTTTTTTAGTGAGGCAATTGGGGTTAAGTGACTTGCCCAGGGTCACACAGCTAGTCAGTGTTAAGTGTCTGAGACTGGATTTGAACTCAGGTACTCCTGACTCCAGGGCCGGTGCTCTATCCACTGCGCCACCTAGCTTCCCTTCAACGTGTACCTTTAAAGGGAGATGTAAGCTGGATACAAAGTGATTATTGTGAAGGTAGGTACCAGGAAGGTCTTTAGGAAAGGTTTTATATAGTAGTAGTTGAGCTTCTGCCTTGAAGGAAATGAGAGATTTTGCTGCAAGATAGAAACAAGGAGGGAGTATGTTCCAGGTGTGAAGTCAGTTTGACTGGACCCCAGTATGTGGAGGGTGTAGTTGTGTGGTAAAGAGTTTTAAATGGCAAACAGACATTTCCATGTCCGTGGTAACAGACTTATTGAAGGGGAGGAGTGATTTCACACAGGTTTGCTGACCCATATACCCCCTATATGATGACAGAGACATAAATTTAGAGTTGGAAGAGGCCCAACAAGTTTAAATGAGTTTCACAAAGTCATCCAAGGTAGTAAGTAAATTGCAAACAGTAGTCAAAGCTAGTTCCTATGAACAAAAGCTCAATTTAGACAATTACAATAGTAAAGAGAAAAATAACCTTGCAAGACTTAGGAATTCTAATCAGCGTAATTGATCAAGAACAATTTCAGAGGACTAGTGATGAAAATGATACCTTCTCATAGAGGAGTGAAAGGCACAGAGGACAGAATGACATACTATACATTTATACATATGTAGTAGACAGCTAGGTGGTGCAGTGGGATAGAGCACTGGCCCTGAAGTTGGGAGGATTTGAATTGAGATCTGGCCTCAGACCCTCAGCAAGTCAGTTAACCCCAATTGCCTTAAGTATATTTGCTGCCACTGGACCTAGATGGCATCTGGAGGAGGTTGGTGACCTTGCATAGCTCTCCCTCACTTAAATCCAATTCAAATCATGACATTACCTCCTGATGATCCTCCTTGAGAATGAATGATAGAGGGCAGCTAGGTGGTACAGTGGATAGAGCACCAGTCCTGGATTCAGGAGTACCTGAGTTCAAATCCAGCCTCAGACACTTAACACTTACTAGCTATGAGACCCTGGGCAAGTCACTTAACCCCAATTGTCCTGCAAAAAAAAAAAAAAGAATGAATGATAGACAACAACAACAATAGGTACAATTTATGTACCAATATATATATATACACACATTTTCCTTTAGAAATGACTAATGTAGAAATCTGTTTTGCTTGGCTATACATATTTCTACAAATTAAAACAAAATTCTTTATCAATGTGGGGGAAGGTTTCCAAGAGAGAAAATTGGTTTTTAATGATTAAAAAAAATAAAATTGAATTGGAAAATCCCTACATAGCTCTCTTCCTGGGAATATTACCAGCCATTTGCCCTGATAATGAAACTGGTAATTATTCTATTCCTGTTAGAGAAGTAAAGGACTCAAGAATGCAGGTTAAGACGTAACTCTTGAACTTAGGCCATGATGGAATTTATTTTGATGGATTATACATTTTTGCATCAATTTTTCCCCCTTTTTGAGTGAAGAGGAAATGAAGGCAGATTTTTGTTAAAATTAAAAATACAAAGGAAACCAGTAATGCTAAAATACAGCTATATATTAATATGTAAAATACATATATGTGTATGTATATTTGTGTTTCATTGTATATATATGTGTATGTATACATATATATAAAAGTTCAGGAAAAGAAAAGTTCAGAGACCTGAGGTTAAGAATTCCTATCCTTGAGAGAAATGACTGCTTTTGTAAGTTAAGACAGTATGTTGGGGGCAGCGAGGTGCCGCAGTGGATAAAGCACTGGCCCTGGAGTCAGAGTACCTGAGTTCAAATCCGGCCTCAGACACTTAACACTTACTAACTGTGTGACCCTGGGTAAGTCACTTAACCCCCATTGCAAACAAAAACAAACAAAAAAAAGACAGTATGTTGGCTCTTAAGTTTTCCCAACTGTGTTAAAAGAAAGCTATTTCTTTGAAGACCATCTGATCATTATACAGGATTGACGTGTATATCTGTATTTGACCTATGTAGTTAAATTAAATGAAGTCACAATGAAGTCAAGTCATTGGCAACATACCTTTATGATTTATCTTGTGTGTATATATATGCAAAAATATTTGAAATATTTAAGAACTCTGATCAATGCAGCAGTCAATGATTTCCAAAATTGATGAAGAGTGCTCACTTCCTCACAGAAGGTGGCACAAAATGAGAAATATTTTACATGACCACCAGGGAATGTTTTGTTTGACTGTGATTGTTCCTTGCAAATGTTTTCTTTGTGTTTTTCATCCAAGGAAAAACACTTGTTCCAGGAGTCTGTAGTATGTGCTGTGAGATTTAAAATTGGATACTAGAGCATTAACCTCCCCTTTTTAACCTTTCCCTTATTTATCTCCCAGACTAGTAAATGGAAGAAGCCTCTGGTCGATTAGAGGGATAAGAAAGTAGAAATACAAAACAAATAGTCTTAAGTTTAAGCTTAGTCTATATTCCGTATAAAACTCACCAAAAGCCCAAGGCCACCTTTGGCGGGGAGAGCCGTGTCAAGCACGGCAAGCCGGGCCAAGTTCAACCTCTGTCAGCGTCTCTGTGTGCCGTGCCAGTCATTGGACCAGGAGAGCAGGCGAAAGACCTCACTTCTGTTCTCTCCTTGCCTTTTAAGCTTGCACCCCGGAAGTGGAGTGTCTAGCAGGCGGAGGTGGAGTACATGGCACAGTCTCCTCCCTGAAAGGGTGGTCCTTCAAAAATTGGTGTCTTTCCTTTAATGCTAACCAACTGTTAAAAACTTTTTACCACAGTGCAGTGGCTACACTGCTGTAAACCACCAGGGCAGATTTGTTAAATCAGGTTAAGGGTAACCTGTAGGCTTCAAGCCTGTTAGTGAGTTAGAGCAGTGTCTACTTCCAAGCATTTGAAGACTTTAATTGGCAGAATGGGTAGATGAGAACAATTTGTTCTAATGGCCCTGAAATAGATACTGTGGGATGCTTGGTCAGACATATAGGATGATAAGGAGGAGATAATGGATGGTTTTAGTGAATGTATGTATGGAGATAAAGATGCAAAGAGCCGTGGACAGATAGACTTTGATACATACCTTGATACAAATATTGGTATATAAACAGATAACAGTTCAGTGGATGAATGAATGGATAGATGAGTGGGAGGATAGATAATAGAATCAAATTCCACTATCTTAACACAATTCAAACAGGTCCCTTCAAATTCCTAAGCCTCAGTTACCCTAAATATGCACTTAAGTTCTAAAGCCACTGAAGACCTAGGCAGTTTTAATAATTGGATTCTGTCATTGATGTCAAATCAGCCTCTCCAGCTCCCTCAGCCCTATTTAGATCAAAGTTTCCTAGCAGTCCATGTACTCTTTCTTTCTTTCTTTTTTTTTTTTTTTGCATGGCAATGAGGGTTAAGTGACTTGCCCAGAGTTATACAGCTAGTAAGTGTCAAGTGTCTCAGGCTGGATTTGAACTCAGGTACTCCTGAATTCAGGACCAGTACTTTATCCACTGTGCCATCTAGCTGCCTAAGTCCATGTACTTTTTTTTTTTGGTGAGGCAATTGGGGTTAAGTGACTTGCCCAGAGTCACACAGCTAGTAAGTGTTAAGTGTCTGAGGCAGGATTTGAAGTCAGGTCCTCCTGAATCCAAGGCCGGTGCTCTATCAACTGCACCACCTAGCTGCCCCATTGAGTCCGTGTCCTCTTAAGTGTAGAATTTTTTATATACACCCAGATTAGTCCCTTTAAGTCTCCAGTTTTACAGGGCTTTTGGGTGTTTAAAAAAAGTTGTTATGTTATTAAAATGCTTTAGATACTAATAACACTGAAGGATTTGATAGAGTTAGTCTTGGATCTTTTTACTGAACTCACAGAGGGGCCTTCAAATCCCTAACCCTTAGTTTCCTCTTTAAGCACATGAGGCTTGGATTCTAAAGGCACTGAAAGTAACTCAGTTTTACTATTTGGACCTATCAGTGATGCCACATCAGCTTCTCCACCACCATCAGCCTAATTTTCCACAATCTGCACTAGTAGACCATGTCCAATAAGCCTAGAAACTTTTATATGATTGCACCGTAGTACCTTGTTCTACTTAGGTGTCAGTGTTGCCTCTAATTCTAATCAGGGCTTTGGATGTTTCACAACAATTCTTTTATTTTTATTTCTTTTAAAAGTTTTTATGGATGACACACAAAGGCCTTGATAGAGTTAGACTTAGATCTGTTTACTGAATTCCCAGAGGAGTCTTCAAATCCCTCAGCCCTGCTGAGAGTGCTCCAGGGGAGTGTGCTTCTTGACTAGTTTCTTGCTAGTCAGATGACCTGGGGGATTTGACTTCTCTCCTTCAAGGGGCAACTCAGTGTGCCTGGTCACAGATCAACACTCGCAGGAAAATGCCATTTTTTTGTCTCAAAGAAACAGTCCGTTGGGTTGCTAAGAATGTCAAGTGACATCAGCAGGTCTGGCGGTGGGCTCAGCTCTCCTCACAAAAGAACCCATCTCCCCAGGCCACCGGTATTGATAAGCATTTCAACTGGTTCTTGACAGACCTCAATTCCATTTTCCTTCCTCAGAATTCCTCAAAAAACTGCTGATGGAAGTATGTAATCCAGCACCGGAAGCACACTGGTGTGGGAGGAAACCTATTTGTCTTCTCTCTCTGTCTCTGTCTCTCTTTCTCTCTCTCTCAGTATTTCTGACAGTATTTCATTATTTTCTGCTTACAGGTAGAAATGGTTGTCAGCATTTCTTTTCCTAATATTTCTAGTTGCCAATATTTCTCCCTCCCTCCCCCAAACTCCCTAAGAAAGGAAGCAATCCAATAAGGGTTACATATGCACAATCACATTAGACATATTCCTGCTTTCCTCAGGTTGTGAAAGAAGAATCAGAAGAAAAGGGAAACACCTCAAGAAAGAAAAACCAAAAGGTCAAAAAAGTATGGTGCCCTCTGCATCTGGATGCCACAGTTCTTTTCCTGGATTTGGAGAGCATTTTCCATCATGAGTCCTTTGGAACTCTCTTGGATTGCTGTGAATCATCAAGTCAATCACAGGTGATGGAAACACCATGTTGTAGATGCTGTGTACAATGCTCTCCTGGCTTTGCTCATCTCTTTGAGCATCAGTTCATGTAACTGCTTCCAGGTTTCCTAAGGAGTCTTCTCTTGCAGACAAGTTTTGCATAGTCTGAGAGGCATTTTCAGAGACCTTGTGAGGGAATTTTTTTTCCATTTCCAATGCCTTTTCCATGAAGCAGGAAATCAAGTTATGGCACCTGCTCTAATGCACACACACAATGAACAACTTCTTGAGGCCTTCTTGGCAGTCATTGTGGGAAAAGTGGGCTTCCTACTGAGGGAGAGTGCTTGAGGTGCTGGATGAACTTCCTCCAGTAGCAGGCTTGCCAGTAATTCTGGTGGCGGCTCTCAGCGGGGAGTCCAAAGGAACTCGAAGATTATCCTCAGTTCTGCCCTAGACCTCAGGGGTCCTTCTGCACGTCATCTTAGTATCAGGCTCTCCTTCCATTCCCCGTGTTCCCCGAAAAAGGGAAAGTGCAGAACTTGGTCACTTCCCAAAGCCGACTTCATCCATGTCTTTCTTCCATGTCTGGCCTCTGCTACAGCGAGCGCAATTGACCGTTTGCCCTTGCAGAAGGGTGCAGGATCTTGAGCCAGGCCTTGATTCCTGAAAACCCAGATTCTGGTTCGAGCATTCCGGGACTTCTCCACCGAAAGAGGAGCCCAAAGAAATCCTTTGGCTTTCCAGCAGGGCATGATTGCTTCGGGCTTCTAGCAATCAGGGATCACGTATTGGCATGGCCCGAGGTGACTGTCTCCCTGTGGATCTGGAAAATGCTGGGTAAAGTGGGAAAAGAAGGGCGGTGCTTTGACTCCTCAAACTTCCGACGTGATTGGGGCAGAAACGGTCACTTCTCCTCGAACCTTGAGAGTTCCCCAGCTCTGCAAGCCCATTTCTCCTCTGGAGGGCCAAGAATCACTTCGAGGTTCTCTGTAGGAAAGCACTGTCACCTCCTTTGGAGGAGAATTGGTCTCGAGCCATGAAGACCATTGGCAGCGCAAGCCCATTTTCCTTGAAGCAACGCCAGAGAAAAGAGTTTCCAGCTTCCCTCCTGGGAAAGGCCAGAAGCGGCTTTCGGGCAATTGCCCAGAATCATGGCCTTGGCAGGCCGTAAACAGGAGAGACCACAGGGGCGAGATGCAAGATTTCCACAATTCAGGATCCAAAGACATGCACTGCATTGGTAATTGGGCTGTGCTTCTGTTGCTTCGGAACGCCCTGGCAAGCAGAGGGCCTGCTGAGCAAATCTTTCCTGAGCTGCCTCTCCATGAAAAGCGTTTGTCTGGCATGCACATGTCACGTATGAAGATGCAGTGGCTATAGCCCTTTCCTTCTTTGGCATTGCTGGAAAGCATGTAGGAATATTGTGCAGAGGTCAAGTCTTTGCCTAGCTTTTCATTTCACCCTTCCCTCCTCGCCCCGCCTCGAGTTTTACCCCGCCTCCTTCCGCCTCGCCACGCCCCCTCTCTCTGCCGCCTCAAGCCCCGCCTCGGGCTCCCTCCCTCTGCCGCCTCAAGCCCCGCCTCTCGTCTCGCCTCTCCCCCTTCCTCCTCACCCCGCCTCGCGCCTTACCCCTCCCGCTCCCGCCTCGTCCTTCCCTCCCTCCACCAGGCGCTTCACTCCTCCTTCCCGCGCTTTTCGTCTTGTCCCTCCCCCACTCCTAGCCTTGCTTTGCCCCCCCCCACCTCCGCCTCAGGCGCCTTGCGCCTCACTTCCCTTCTCGCCTCACTCCTTTGCGCCCCGCCCACCGAATAGCGCTGAGGTAAATTTTTTTTTTCATAAATATAGATTTTAAAACATCTGAGGAAAATTTACTCATTGACAGATACCACAGAATATTTCATTGTACATTTAATAGAAAAGTATGAAGTAAAATTCGATTAGGATAACTATATATACAAATTTCAGGTTAAGAATTTTGCTGTGAAATCGCCAGATTTTACCATTATTTTACAGATTGTTGCAAAAATGGTGGAAGCGGATCGTCCGGGGAAGTTGTTTATAGGAGGGCTCAGTACAGAAACCAATGAAAAAGGCCTTGAATCAGTTTTTGGGAAATATGGCCGTATAGTAGAAGGTAAGTATCAACGATACTCTTTTATTAAGAAACGGCAATTATTTTAGATCTTGTAAGAAATAAAATGCCCTTAATGTACCTTACTGCCCAAATCTGTGAGAAATTAATCCAGAAAAACATTGAAAACTTTATTTAAATCCTTTTAACATTTTAAATTTCATTTAAAAAAAATTTCATTTTTGTCTTAGTTCTTTTGATGAAAGATCGAGAAACCAACAAATCCAGAGGCTTTGCTTTCATTACTTTTGAGAATCCAGCTGATGCCAAAGATGCTGCAAGAGACATGAATGGAAAGGTAGTTTTTATTTGTACTTTTATTTCCATCTCAGGCTTCTTCCATTTTTTTTCATTTAATTTATTCCGTTTGGAACCCTGACAAAATACATCTCAACAGGTTCATGCTCTCAAAAAACACCAAACCTTTTATGACATGTTTTCAAAACAGAATTTTAAGGAATTACTTCATTTACTTTATTTATTTATTTGCAGGGCAATAAGGGTTAAGTGCCTTGCCCAGAGTCACACAGCTAGTTAAGTGTCAAGTGTCTGAGGCTGGATTTGAACTCAGGTCCTCCTGAATCCAAGGCCAGTGCCTTATCCACTGCGCCACCTAGCCGCCCCAACTTCATTTACTTTAAACATGCATTCTATCCATCCTAATTTACAGTATCTTCGTTTTTTGTCGGGATAATCTTCTGCAAACAATTTTTCAGGATAATCTTGCCCAACTAAAATATCTATCTACAGAACTTCATCCTAACAAAAACATATATTCTTTCCCCCATTAACCCTTCTTTATATTTTTAATTAAACTTCATTTTCCATTTCTATAAAAACAAATAGTAGTATAAGCAATAGCTTGCAAGAGATTTCTTTTTCCATAATCATCTACAATATGCAATCACATCTAACCCCTAAAACCTGTACTTCAGTACCTTTAAAAAAATATTTTAACTCAAACTAATTTCTTTTTCAATTCCTATTAGATTATAATTTTGTTTCCAAAATCATTTGGTGTTTCAGTATTTCAACCATGTCAAAGTGATCTAACCCAACTATTTTTTTCTTCAAAATTTTGTTTTTGGTTTTTTAGATTCTACAATTAGAAATAAATACATAGGATCACAAAGGAGACCTATCAAGCTGTAATAAAGAAAAATTAGAGACCATTAATAAATCTAGATGAAAAACATGACTTTACATTTTATTTGATACATTTTAGAAAGTGTGTTTATGAACAAAAGGAAGATGAACTTCTAACAGTTTTTTAAAAGTATAGTCACATAAAACAATCTGAAAAATTAAAACAAGGACTGAACTTTAAAACAATCAAACCATAACTTTAAAAATCAGATTATATAAATCTTACATTAAAGCAAGATGAGAGGTGATGGGTATGTCTAGTTAGGTGGCTGGCTAGCTTGAATTAATATTATCCTCATATTTTCTTTTTCTTTTTTGCAGGCCAATGAGGGTTTAAGTGACTTGCCCCAGGTCACCCAGCTAGCTAATAACTGTCAGGTGTGTAAATCCAGGGCCAGTGCTTTATACACTGCCTCTATCCTCATATTTTCAATAAAGCAATTTGGCTTTAAAATACTGAGTTTGAAGAAATACTAGAATGTTCACATTTTTACCAATAAACATTTGAAAGAGAAACTCAACTGGCAACTAGAAATAAACATTTTAGTATAAATAGTACAAACATGGTCATAAAAATAATAAAATAGATAACATCTTTAAAAGAAAAAAAATGGAAACCGCTAAAACTGATGGTAGCAAATCAGCAAAGGAGATGGATGGGGTTCTCCCCGCACTCTACCAAAAAAGAGTAATGTACTATATGGTATTTGATATGTTTGCCACATTAGTGTATAACTGAGGCTAAGCAAAATGAAGGGAATTTGTGTTTTTTAACTTTGGTTTTTGTAAGTTACATATAAAATATTAAATTCAAGTCAAGCTACTTTCTATTCACAGCAATACTTAAGACTTACCAAAATGTATAAAATCTATTTTATTTAAAATTACTTATGGAATGGATTGATTTCAAATATTTGATCATCATGATTCATAATCACTTTTCTGTTTGCAAAGTTAATTTTTGCCTTACAACAGCCCTGAGAAGTGGATGATGGAACAAACTGAAGACTAGAGAAGTTAATTTGACTTACCTAAGGTTGTGTGCAAGCAGTAAGTGGCATAGTTGGAGCTAAAATGTGGGTTTACTCACTTGATATCTAACGTTTTTTCTACTACATGATCCCATCCCAAATTAGGAAACAGAACACGGTTGCTGTCCATTTTTTTTTTCTGCCAAAGGCATTCTTAAAGTCGTAGGAACAGTAAACAGGTGGTTTTTGGGTTACTCACGGGTTTTGTGAAAAGTCAACTTAATGTTGTCTTTTGAGAGGGCAATAAGTCTTTATCAAAGAAAATTGAGCGAAAAAATAATCTCATATTTCAACATAAATAGAGTTCTTTGGACTATAATTCATTTTAACATTTGACAAAATAATTGTTCCTTTTAGTCCTTAGATGGAAAATCAATTAAGGTGGAACAAGCCACCAAACCATCTTTTGAAAGTCGTGGTAGTCGAGGGCTATCATCCTCTCCAAGAAGCAGAGGTCTTAGAGGTGGAAGACAAGGAAGTGGTGGAACAAGAGGGCCACCTCGTGGAGGGCATTTGGGTAATGTAGTAATCAGTGCCTGAACTGACAAAGTTCAACACTGATGATTTGTTTTTGTCAAATGAACCTTTCTTTATTCTTAACCTAAGAAGGAAGAAAAAACACTTCCTTTGCAAATGTGTTGTTTGTTTTCTTGAAAATTAAATAAAACTTCATGATCCAAAAGAATAGATTATACTTGAAGTTTTGCCCCACTTTGTTGACCCTCAGAGGGAAAAAAATGGGAGGAGTAGAGGGTGGGGTTTGGAGAGGAGGGGAGGGACCAGAGCAATTTGAATCAGACTTGATTTTGAACTCAGGCCTGGATTCCTCTTCCCCCACTTTGCCTCCAGGCGCTAGGGGATTAAAAGCTACTAGAGGGTGGGTCATTGCCTCCAGGCATGCAAAATTAGAGCAACAATTAGTGTTAGAACTGGGAAAAGCTGCAGGAATCTCTTCAGGTTCCTCTGAAAAAGCATGGTTGGGAAAGGGAGAGATATTTCCTTGTGTAAGTAAGTTGCTGGCTCTTTTAACAAAAATAAAAAGAAAAATAGAAAATCCACAAAAACAAAGCATTAACATGATCTTATCTCCCATTTGTCTGGTTAAACAGACTAAAATCAAAAATAGGGTAATTAGGGAGTTTAAAAGGTCCATTCGAAAAAATTTAAAGGGAAAACACAGCCAGTGCGCCAGTACTTAGCAGTTTAAAGGGTAGGGGAAATTTCTTACCCAACCGGAAGATCAGAAGTGAGGTTCAGCTTTCCTCTTCGTGGTCAGCCATCTGTTAAGGGTTAAAATTCTAGCTAGTCTGTCTAAAATATTTAATGAGTGGTCGCCAATAAATTATAAGCTTTAGCAAGGGTTAGACTTTTAAGCATTTATTAAGGAGAATAAGAATTTGGTAAAGAGAGAGAAAGGCCTAGATTCCTATCTAGGTAAGAGAGGTAAGCAAAGTAATGTAGTATTTTAGTTGGGTAGTGTTTTCATTTTATGTTAAATTAAATTAAATTTGAAAAACCCACTCCATAATTTTAGTTATTCAAGCAGAGATTATACAAGTCCTCGGGATTCCAAAGATTATGCTCCAACTCCAAGGAACTATATATACCGTCACTATGGCCATTCTAGCTCCCGTGATGAGTATACATCTAGAGGATATAGGTACAGTACCATCAAAATTGGTTTATTTTAAATTGGGATATTTATGATTTAAGCTTTCACAATTTTTACTTAGTAAGTTTTCTTTATTTAGTGACCATGATGGGTATGGTGGAGGTCGTGATAGAGACTATTCAGATCGTCCAAGTGGAGGGCTCTACAGAGATTCTTATGAGAGTTATGGTAAGAACATAGTTTTTTAGATCATAAACTACAAGCGCATAGCCCCTCATTAGCAAGTTTTTTGTTTTTTGTTTTTTGGTTTTTTGGTGAGGCAATTGGGGTTAAGTGACTTGCCCAGGGTCACACAGCTAGTAAGTGTTAAGTGTCTGAGGTCGGATTTGAACTCAGGTACTCCTGACTCCAGGGCTGGTGCTCTATCCACTGCGCCATCTAGCTGCCCCGTCATTAGCAAGTTTTAAGAAGAATATCTTTTTAGTCTCCTGGTAACTTAAGGGATTTAAAATTTTTATTCTCTAAGGAATTGCTTTAAACTTACTCATTAGTCTTCGTGAAAGAATTGGCATTCATTGTTTTTCTTGCCAGTGGTGAAAATACTGGAAAAAGTATAAGGCAGTGCCAGTTAAAAATTGCAGGCTGTCCCTGGAAAATACTACTGCTTCAACATTAAATTAAAAATGATGTTTATGGAATTGTTTTTTTTAAATATTCGAGCATTAGATTAATTTGATGTCATTTACATAAATTTGCATCGAAAAAGAAATCTATTTCTTTGCAAAAACTAATTTAAATATTTATGTAAAATTAGATTTAAATGTTGCATGTTTGTCTTTAACAACTACCTGCAGGTAACTCCCGTAGTGCTCCAACTGCTCGAGGGCCTCCTCCCTCTTATGGGGGAAGTAGTCGCTATGAGGATTATTATAGCAGCACACGAGATGGATATGGTGGAAGCCGTGAAAGTTACTCAAGTAGCCGAAGTGATATTTATTCAAGTGGTCGTGATCGTGTTGGCAGACAAGAGAGAGGGCTTCCTTCTTCAATGGATAGGGGATATCCTGCCCCTCGTGATTCATACAGCACTTCCAGCCGTGGAGCACCAGGAGGTGGTGGCCGTGCAGGAAGCCGATCTGAAAGAGGAGGCAGAAACAGATACTAAAAGAAACAGGAGGGGTTTTTTTTTCAACCAAAATGTCTTTTCAAAGAAATTAAGCATTGAGTTTAGTGGTAGGGAACTACTAACGACTAATTTCGAGTTATCCTCTAAAAATTGTTTTAAAGGTTTGAAAATAGTTCACATTTCTTTCATGCAGTAAATTATAAAACTTGCTGTTAGTGGTGTTATAAACTTGTGACAGTGTTGTGATTGCTTTTGAAAATAAAGTTTTTCTGAACTTTTTTGATTTTCTTGCTGAATTAGACATTCCAAGATGGACATCTCCAAAATAACCAAGTCATCTCAGATGGTGTGGGGGCGATGTGGTTTGTGCTAGTTTTAGTCTATACCAGATTTTTAAGGGGGTAGGGGAAATAGAGATACATATATAAACATGTACATATGCACAAGTAGACACGCACATGTAAAGATCAGCGACTGCCTTCCCCTCCCCCACCTCCCCCAAGCCTGGCCGCCACTCCAAAGGCAATAGGGGTTCAGCCAAAACTTCTCCCATACAACACGTTTACAACGTTTTACAGACACATAAATGCACGAGGCAAGAAGCAGATGAACAGTGTGAAACAAGAAGCAAACCAACAGCTGTGAGGTATTATCCTTCCAGTCCGGCCCACTCCAGAGTGTGGTAGGGTCTAATCAGGAGGCCTGTTTAACTTAATTCTCTTCTCTCCTGAAAATAACAGCCATTAGGTGTTACAATAGAATATCACTCATTTCTTTTCGCCTACATCCAATTGTTTCCCCAATTTTTAAAGGATACACCTGAGGGGTCAGAGTAATGCAGAATGATATTTTTAATATTCTATTTTGGACTTTTTGGGGTCCTAACATACCCTAGGGTTATGTTTTTGGCATTTAAAGATATAATAAGGTGAACCTAAGGATAACTTTTGGTCCTGCTCATGTTCTTAAAGACATGTTTAATTAAACTTGTCAGACCCCGAGGGTCTGTTTATGATTTCTCTTGTCAAATATTAAAATATAGCTTTTGCCTGCCTCCTACAAACAGATCAGAGAAATAATGTTTAATTTCTCCTACAAATTAATAAGCAGATCAGAGAAATTATAATATATCTCCTACTAACTAGAAAAAGAACATGATATATCTGCCCGTCTCCTACAACGAACCAGATCAGAGAAATGTTTAATTTCTCCTACAAATCAGACAGAAAAAAACATACCCGTCCTCCTAAGAAAACAGACCAGAGACAGACAGGAAAAAATATCAATTAAAAAAATTTTTTTGCTTTTGCAGGGCAATGAGGGTTAAGTGACTTGCCTAGGGTCACACAGCTAGTTAAGTGTCAAGTGTCTGAGGCTGAATTTAAACTCAGGTCCTCCTGAATGCTTCATCCACTGCACCACCCAGATGCCCCGCCCCCCTTTTTTAAAGTAAAAAAAAATTAATCTCAGGTCTTTAAGAGTAATTTGCTTTTACAACGTTTTCTTTGTAAATTCTTCTGCTTTAGCTCATATCTACCATATCATTTAGGTTTATATAAAGCTTCCCACTTTTCTTTGAATCTATCCTTTTCATCATTTTTTTCTGCTGAAATATGTCAAGGATTTTGAAAGCCAGCATACTTTTCCCCATTTGCCACTGTTCTATTTTGCCTATGGTGATCCAAATTAGAGTCTGAGCAGTGTTACTGATGGCTAGATCTCTAATTTCAGAATCTCCACTTAACACTGCTTAATTGAAAAAAAAAACCTATCCAAAAGACTACAAAATGAAATCAACTTACTACTTAAAAAAAGCAGGCTTTTCTGTGTTTCTTTCTGAGCTATATTATTTTTCTTATGGATATTTTTAAAAAGTTTCAACAGACTTTCCCCCCCTTTTATTTTGGACATCTCAGATTGGAGGAGCAGCTATCAAGTGAACATCACCCTTTCCCCTTAAAAAATGAGAAACGATCCCCTCCTCCTGCCTTTTTTTCCCCTCACTTGCCCAGAGTCACACAGCTAGTAAGTGTCAAGCAACTGAGGTCTGATTTGAACTCAGGTCCTCCTGAACCCAGGGTTGGTACTCTATCCACTGTGCTACCTAGCTTCCCCCCCTCCTGCCTTTTTATGAAATAAATACAGCTAAACAAAGTAAATAAATACAGGACATGGTTTTAAAAAATGTCTATTTTGTTAGGAATGGCTTTATCATAAATTCTCTAATAAACTCCTATGCAAGGATACTGGAGGGGTTTACCATTTCCTTCCCCAGCTCATTTTACAGAAAAGGAAAAAGAATCAAACCATGTTAAGTGACTTGCCCAAGGTCACACAGCAAGTGTCTGAAGTCAAATTTGGACTCAGGAGGAGGGGTCTTTTTCATTCTAGCCCCTGCCCTGTCTCCATTGTACCACCTATTGGATTGCCTGGGGTCACCTGGCTAGTACATAGTTTATGTTTAATAAATGTTTGCTAATTGTATAACTGATATAATGATTGACTCTGAAGAACTGCTATTTTTCCTTCATTAAAAAAAATTCTTTGTAATAAGGGATAAGACATCTTTGGGTAAGGAAAGAGAAGGATGTTGGTGAAATCTTTCTTTAAAAACAACAGCTGATTTTAATGTTTTCTTTATTGGAATTTTTAAAAAGCCCATAAATAGAACAGGAAAAGTATTCAAATTTATACCACAAATCTGATCTTTTCCTTTTATTATTTCTTTCAGTAGGGTTGTAGGTGAGACAGTTGAAATAATCTTTCTAGAAGACAAAGAAAAGCAAAATAAAAAAAAGTGAAGCCTTGGTAAATCTACGATAACAAAAATACAAATCCTCAGTACAAATAGTTTGTAATGTTAAAGAATCTTTTGGTCTGAATAATAACATCGAAAAATATTCCAAGAAAATGATCCCTCCTTTAAATATGCTTATAAGACTACAGCCATGATCCTTATAACAAAAATGAATAGACAACAATGGAGTATAAAATGCTTCCTTAAGCAAGGTGCTGTGATTTTTAATTATGGCTAGTTAATAAAATTAAATTTTGAATATGTATACTGTTAAGGGCTAAAATTCTAGCTAAACTGTCTAAAATATCTAATGAGTGGTCGCCAATAAATTATAAGCTTTAGCAAGAGTTAGATTTTTAAGCATTTATTAAGGAGAATAAGAATTTGGTAAAGGGAGAGAAAGGCCTAGATTCCTATCTATTAAAGGGAGAGCACATTTCTAGCTCCACTCTCCACCAGAGTCCAGAGGGAAAAAAAGCGTGACCCGAGTGCCAGTCTCTTCCTTCCTCCTTCCACTAGCCTGCGTCACTTCCTGACGCCAAAGAAAAGACTCCTGGTCTTGCCCTCAAAGACCTTCTCTTCATGGGTGGAACTCTTCTACAGTAAGTCTCCAGCAGGTGGCGTTATTCCAATTGTTACAATACTTATAGCTTAAACATATAAATAAATGTTAGGGGGTTCCCTGTAATTGAATTGTAATAAGTTTCACTGTTCTGAGAACATCTTACAAATATTAGGCATTCCATAAATATTTGCCAAGCTGAATGAGCTGAAAAAGTTAGAACAAAGTTTATTTAACATGAAAACTACAAAAGATCATATAGCTCTTCTTTGAAGACTTTTGTGAATTCTTACCATACAGCACTGAGGTTTTAATACACTCATGGAAGAACTCTGGTCTATTTTTTAAAAATCCATCAGATTTCTCTACTACTTTACCAAAGTAAACATCAGTTCCCTTGTTTCATCAAAGGTGACTAGAAAGAAAAGTGGCAGTCTTACCACTCTGTAAATGCATTTTGGAAAACTGTTGTTAAGTTCCCTGGAAATTTTTTAAAAAACAGAATAAGGCCAACTAGGAAATAACAATTTTTTTTCATTTTAGACTTTTGTGTTTACTCCAACATGATTTCTTTTAATTGAAAAAACTAAGTATCAAATAGGTAAGTACATCTGCTGACATAAATGGAGAGCTGGATTCAGAAGGTGGTATGGGAGAATCAGTGGTAGCAGTGACTATAGCTGGTGAAGTGGAAGAAGATTCAGCAGAGGGATTATTTCCATCAAGGGTATCTGAAGATAAACTGGAAGAAATAAATGTCACAGAAGTTGAGATGTGTGCAACCCCCCTTCTCATTCCCTCAACTAGGCAGGTGATCATGTGATTTCTAGGAGCCCTGTCTTCCCTGTTATCATAGTTCCATCTCAGTTCTATGACTGGGAGGGACAGCTGTAAATCCAGGGACCCCAACCCAATTTCCAACCTGTGAGTGTTCATCCCCAACTTGTACCGCCAGGTCCCAAATCTGTTTTTTCTTGTCAGGGGTACAACACCTGGCAAGAATAATTTGCAAATCGGTCCAGGAAAGGTCAAACTCCAGTGCCACAGACTTAAAGCCATTTATGAACTTTGTGGGATTCTCTGAGTAGCTTCCCAATTTCTCTTTAGTCTGAGATAACCTGCTTATAGAAAAAGGGGCATGCCTTACTGTTGTGCCCTTCCCAATGGGAAATTCCCTTAATGGAAGCAGGGAAGCAGTGGGAGACACTGGTAAGGACCTGGGTTGGGGAGATAGCTCAGGTGAAGACAGAGGATTGGGCGCAGGGCTCAGTGGGGGAGGGGTGACAGCCTTTGGCTGTGGAGTAGGTGGGGGAGAGGAAACAGTCTTTGGCTGCAGCATGGGTGGAGATGGGGAAAGGGAGATAGCCGTAGGTGACTGCAGATTAGGTAAAGCTGATGGGGTCGGCTGAATGGAAAAAACAGGAGAAATGGGAACATATTGGAGTTCCCCCAGATTGTAAATGGGGTAGAGCAGGATAGAAGGAGACTGATATCCACTCCCCATGTGGCACAGGGAATTGGTTCTGAGATCAGCCGGTGGGCAAGGAGAGGTCTCAGTCATAGAGTGATATGACTGTGGTTGACCCATAGGTACGGAAGCAGGCAGGGAAGAAAGAGTGGAATGAGAAACAGGTAGGGAATGAGTTTGAGGAGGAGGGGAGGCTGAGGTCTCAGAGTAGGTGCCCGAAGGGTTAGCTAATTTCTTGGACTTGAGGTGATTCTCCACCACCAAGGGGACCTCATCCTTTGCCTTTGACTTCTGTCTTAAATTCATAAAAGCCGATATGTATGGAATGTTTGTTCATCTCCCTTCATGCCTGTAAAACTTGTCCAATTGCAAAATGGCATTATAATTAAGGGTGCCATGTACAGGCCAATTTCTTTCACTTCCTAGAGGATAATGAGGCCATAAATTGTTACAAAAATGTATCATACATCTCTTTCTCAGGTTTTTAAGTTCCAATTTAGTCCAATCTCTTAGGATGCACCCCAGAGGTGAATTTTTCGGACCACTCCCTTTCTGTCCCACAACTACTGTCTAAGGAGAATAGTCTGAACCAAGAGCAGAGAGCTGGTAAGGGATAGACACAAACGGGAGGTCGAGTCCGGTAGGAGAGGGAGAAGAGAAACCCAGAAGGTAGGGTCTTACCTCCAGGTTGTGTGCCAAGCGTGGTCTAGACGTCTTTTTGAGCTTTCGGCGAGGGAGGGAGACTCAGGCTCCCCTCCACTGTCGCGTGCGAAAGCTGACCCTCTCTCTACCTCTCTGTGACTCAAAGGGGAGGTTGAGTCAGGCGGGAGAGGGAGAAAGAAAACCCAGAAGGGAGGTTCCCACCCCCCAGTTTTGTGTGCTGAGAGGAAAGAGGAAAATCCCGCGTCCCTACAACGTTCGGGCGCCAGATGTAATGGGGGGAAATGGGGTATGGGTTGAGGGTTAGGGGTTGGGGTTCTTAGGAATTCCTCTTTAAAGAATTACACCCTCTTGCACACAAAAAGTAGTTAGAATAAGGTGATAGTTTATTTAGGAGCAAGGGAAAGGAAGGGTGGGGGGAGGGAAACCATGAAAGAAATCCTTGGACTTTTTCATGGGGAGATTGGCATAAAGCACATGACTCAGAGGTACCAAATCTCCTCGAACAGGAGACTGGAAAGTACTTTTATAGAGGCCTGATGGGGGTGGACCATCTGCCTGTGAAAAGTTCCTTTAGTGAGAGAGGACCATCCCCCACTGGTAGTGATTAGAGGAATTGGGTGAGGGGTGGCTATGGATCCCTCTTCAGGACACAAAGGCCGCAGCCACACACAAATTTATCTCCCCAGAGTAAGGGAGACCAGAATGAAGGGTAGGAATCCCAAGCTAGCTCAGTCCGATTTGGTTCAGTTTATCTCTCTAGGCGTTATCTGTTCTCTGGTTTAGTTTCTCAAGAAGAAGGTTCCTTGATGTGCCCCAGAGAACTTCTGGGGTGCTCTGCACCCCATGTCATTTCTATCCTAGGCTAGCCTCATGTTTTTTTCTCTATGTAGTAAACTGTTTTCTCACTTCATGAGTTTCCATTAATTTGATAATCATGTCTATACAGATAAATTTCCTAATTAACAGCTCTAATAACCTGCACAACCAACAGAATGATAGATGTTTTGAATTAAATATCTCAGATTCAACAGGTCCAAATAATAACATCTTTTCTTCCAAACCCTCGCCTCTTTTCGACTTCCCTAATTTACCACTTTTAACCCAGTTGAAATGTTGATATCATCTTGACTTGTCACTTAACAGTCATTCCACATGACCTATCACTTTTAGTGATAACTCTAGAATATGTCCCTTTCTCTCCACTCATATTTCTAATTGCTTTAAATTTATCTTTACTACAAATCATCCTTGTGAGAAATGGGTAGTTGTCTCCTCTCAATGTGGATATAAGAAGTTAGTCATACTCCTCTGACCTGTTTGTAGGACAAAGGTCTCAGATCCCCTCCTCCCCCTCAGGTTAGCAAGGTCACATGGTTCAAGGAGCCCTGGTCTCAATTAGGTCCTCTACAGAGTTCTGTCCATATAAGGAAGTATAAGGTCCACTCCGGAGTTATACCCATACAAGGAAGAGGGGTGGCAATACTGCATTCCGATTAGCTAGTTTTTGCTCGTAGAGCTGCACACTAGGGTTCCTCCTTCTCATGAGAAGAAAATAAAGCCTTTGTCACCTCGCTGCTGAGTTCCTGAGAATTATTGAGAAGAGGATGGATTTTTCCCTCACAATTGGAGGTTCCACCGAGATGTAAGGAGCTGCAGGGCCCTTTGGTTTTCAGCACTGCCAGCTCCCTTCACCAGCGATGGTCGGAGCTGGAGCCGGGAGGGGGCCACCTCCAACTCCTGAGTTCAAGGAATTCAGCAGAGATGTCGCAAAGGCAGGGTGGAGCACGCTCACCAAGGGGGTAAGAATTTATCAAAACAGGGATTGGAGAGTCACTTGCTATACGTCTTTTGCAGGGGTATTGGGTGAATTTATGAATGAAAGCTTATCTCCCAGGATTGTGAGGATAGAGCAAAATGTTATTGGGGTTTAGTATAATATTTTGTTTGGGGAGGGAAGCCAGGAGAGACGTCCCTGAATTTCATCTTAGAAGGGAGCATGGTGTGGAGGCGTGGCTCTTTGGGATGCCTTTCTCCCTGAGTGAAAAGGCATTTGTGTGTGTGTGTGTCTGTGTGTGTGGTGCTGGTCCTGGTCCAGTGGGGTCATCATTTGAATGAAGGGTTACCTTGTTGGGGGAGGGCCATCCCCGACTGGTGGTGGCTGAGGGTATTTGGGTGAGGGGCTGCTCCAGATCCCTCAGGTCATCTCACCCTCTCTGTCACACCACCAGGACAGCAGCCACACCTAATATTGTCTTCCCTGGGGGTGGAGGAGACTTGGAGTGAAGGGTGGTGGTTCTGGAGTGACTCTATCCTTTGGTTTGGTTTTATGGGGAGGGGGTTCTTTTAATTTGCCCCAGGGAACTTCTCTGGTAAACCAGGTCCATTAGAAAAATAAAAGGGTTTGCTTGGGAAAGGTGGGAGAGGCCTATGGGTCCTTCTGGAGTCTAGGATTAACAAAGATCAGTTAGCCCCAGGCAATTTATTTGTTTGGGAAAGGGGAGTGTGAATTCAGTGCCTTCTCTTAGAAAAGAAAAAGTTTAAAAAAAGTTTGAGAATTCTGCTTTAAAATCCTGAGAAAACTAATTCCATGTTTTAATTGGTAAACTGTTGACAGATGGAAATTACGGTAATATTTAGCAATTGTTAACTGAAAGTTTTCACTGCAGCTTTTGTGTAAGAAATTGAACCTATATAGCCCTCCTCCTCCTTGATTCAGATAAAAGTTTTCTGTTCTTAGAGATTTTCATTCTTTTACATTAATTGCCTTTCTTCTGAGTTATCAGATCTGAGCAAACAAGGCACCAACTATCCTTAAGGAGGGAGGACTCTGTTTCCCCTACACTGTATTCCATTATGGTAACCCCCATGATCATCCCAGGTGGCATGATAAACACAATGTTGAATTTGGCCATGGCAACTGGTATCAATGTTATTAGATTCTTTAATTGTTTTATGTGAGATTTAAAATTGTATACTAGAGCATTAACCTTCCCTTTTTAACCTTTCCCTTATTTATCTCCCAGACTAGTAAATGGAAGAAGCCTCTGGTCTCTAGTTAGAGCTTTTATTGTTTGGAAATTACAAGGTAATGTTGATCAGAGAGACAGGAAAGTAGAAGTGCAAAACAAATAGTCTTAAATCTAAGCTTAGTCTATATTCCGTATAAAAACTCATCAAAACCCGTATAGGACTCACCAAAAACCCAAGACCACCTCTGAGGGGGACAGCCGAGTCAAGCACGTGCTGTTACTGTGAACCCGGCTGAGTCGCACTTCGGTCAGCATCTGTGTGTGCAGCGCAAACAAGGAGAGTCGACAAAAGACCTCACTTCCGTTCTCTCCTTGCCTTTTAAGCTCGACCCTGGAAGCAGAGTGCCTAACAGACGACCTAGCGGTTCCTCAAGGTCTCCTCCCTGAAAGGATGGTCCTTCAAAAAAAACCAAACTGGCGTCTTTCCGTTATCGCTAACCTACTGTTAAAAACTTATATTTTTTTTACCACACATATTAAATTGGAAGGGTAAAGATGATCACTTTATGGACTCCTTTGCAGGTGGCTTGAGGAAGTTTTTAACAGCATGGGGCATTCTTGGCATCTCTCCTGATGCAGGATCCTGGGGTTCCTGGATTCTCTTGGTTTTAGGTGTGCCATGGTGCCAGGTGGTTTAAGTCCGTGTGTGCCAAGGTGCCAGGTGTGCCAACCAGGGTGCCAGGGGTTAAAGTCCATAGGTACCTGGGGTGCCAAGGTGCCAGGTGTGCCAACCAGGGTGCCAGGTGGTTAAAGTCCATAGATACCTGGGGTGCCAACCAGGCCAAGCAGTGTGCCAGGCGATTGGAGTCCATAAGCACCAGGTGTGCCAAGCAATGTGCCAGGAGATGCCAAGTAGTGTGCCAGGCAGGGGTGGTCCCCAAGAATTCAAAGGGTTCGTTTAAGATGAGGAATGCCATCTCTAGTGATACAGAAAAGGAAGAAAGTAAAATATTGTTGCCTAATATGGGCTGGGGTTCCCCTCAAGGGAGGTTCAGTCCTTTTGTCTAAATTTGGGTGTAATGAAAATCAGGTATGCCAAGCCTTAAATGTATATGTGATGCTTGTGTTTGGGACAAACTGCTTCCGTTTATCCAAATAACTCGAGGAGACCACCAAGTCAAGCAGAGACAGATTCATTACATCCTCATGAGGACGGGCAAAACCCAATTACACATTGAAGTCTTGCAAAGATATGCCCAATCCTCTAGGTTTTTATAGTAATCTTGAAAAGGACTGTCCCCACATACACCTAGGGTGGATGAGCTCACAATCTAACATCCAATCCTGTCTCATCCAAGGTGCATACACAGCTCGTGATCCATGTATGGAGACATGCATACGTGTTCCAGGAGCAAGGGGGAAAAGGGGAGGGGGAACAAGGTCAAACCAAAGGAAGAGGAAACAGGGGAGTGAGAGTCAGATGTTTCAGATCTCACAGTTCCCACAGACTCCCCTCTCCAGGCTCCTGTCTCTAAAGATAAGGATGACAGGGTTAAAATTTATCTTCAGTCATGTTGGGAAGTGAAAGAAATAATTGGCAATAAAACTTAAAGGAGACAGTGAGAATTTGACAAGCAATAAACTTTTAAACTAACTATATTGGGTCAGGGCTGGGTACCTTCCAGACCCCATCCTCAGAGTTTAATCTGACTCAAATCCATAATCATATCATACACTTGCTTGGGAAGGGAAACAGAGTTCCCAATAATAGAAATGAAAAGCATGTTTCTCAGATATTTCTGGCCTCTCTGTCTCTGTTTCTTTACTCCCACAGAAGGGACTTCTGGATCAGACTCCTTAAGTTTCCAGCTCACCAATTTAAGCCTGGAGACTGGGTATTGATAAGAACCTAGAAGAGCAACAAGTTGGAACCTGATTGGGAAGGGTCGTTCCTGGTGTTACTTTTCACTGACATTGCAGTGAGGACTGAGGAGCAAAATTGGACTCACTACTCTCAAGTAAAAGGGTCACCATTTCCAGAAGAAAAACCAGAGCCAAAACATGAGCAGTGGACTGTTAAGGAATCTGATCGACTGAGGGTGAAGTTGAAAAAGACTTTAATGTACAATATACCAAGCCTGGTACAAAAAGGGGGAAGGGAGGTAATATTTTGGCATAGTGGGAGCTGCTCAGGCAAACAAGAAGTGGAGGAGCAAAAAGTATTTTGGTATATGGGCATCTGAAGGAATACCCATGGACCTCTCTCTCTCTCTCTCTCTTTGTGGCGTCAAGAAAGACATGTGCATGCCAGACCAAGTCATTTCATGTCAAGGCGGACTCGGGCCAGATTGGGTCAGCAGGCCCTGTGCTCCGTGGTCGTTGACAAGCCAAAGAAGCACAAGGCAAGTGAGAAGCAGTCCACTAGTGAT